>NC_133649.1:77496283-77796283 GCF_009905375.1 Apium graveolens
AAAAGTAATATTCATTAAATAAAATAAAGTTATCGAATAAACCTTATTCGATTAATAGTTTTGAAAACTATATCTCATATATATATAAATATATATATATATACTCGGGAACATCTACTCCCGGTTTTAGAAAGGTTCACCTTTGGGTCCCCTATACTAGGGTATACGCAACTATGCTTATCTCTAGCATAGGTATTATGCAACTAATAAGCATTTGAACCAACAGATATATAAATCAAGAATACGAAACAGGCATGCATATATACCATATCACATGCTCCAATATATCGCAAGAATTTGCTAATAACAAATATGCATTTATCACAAGATCATGCATATACACATATACATCACAACAACAGTTATACGGGTAGAAAACTTGCCTGAGCGACTGGGGGTTACAAATGGCTTGGGACGAGTCTGGTAACCTATAAACAACATATAAGTTGGAATTAAACCAAAGTCGCTTATGAATCTATACTTTAACCAATTAGACCCTAACGTTCGCTTTTGCGCTTAACGATTCACTTAAGTCGCTCGAGTACCCTCGGCTCCACCATTTTTAATAAATTAACCATTAAGGGTTTTAAGGCGATTCTTTCGCGAGTGCCTTACCAACTGCCTAATACACTTTACATAAATGTTTCATACTCCAATTAGTCCTTTAAGGTCTTTAACCTATGTTTCAAAGTAAGGCGAGGGGTAATGGTTCGTTCGCGAAACGCCGTTACTTAAAACGGTCGTTTCTCCTAAACCGTACATCAGAATCAAACGAACCACATATCAAAACGAAGCTCGTAACATGAATATCTAATCATGGCAATGGTCAAAACCTAGCAGTGAGTTCACGGGTCCTAATGTTAAGACAAAAACAGTCTAAAGTAAATCGGACATTACGACGGCTATGTTTACGCGATTACCAAATTTTAAACTACTCCAATCAACCACAATCAACCACAAATCAACCCATAACCACCAATACCACCAAACTTCATCCAAACCTTACTAACTCAGTCCATAACCTCATGATTTTTCCAACTTATTCAATCTCAAACAAGAGCTACTAATTATACTTAAGGTTCATCAACCAACAACCAAGATTTATAACCCAAAATCATTATAATTCCATCCAAACTCTAAACATACAAGAATCATGCTCTCATGAACTATAACAAACAAAACCAAACCTAATACTCAAAGTAAAGTTAGGGTTTGGAGGGGTTATACCTTCCTTGGAGAGTGGAGAATCACTTAGGAAGCCTTAAATAACCACTAACTATCTTTACTAAGCTTGGATCTTGAAGAAAACATAAGAAAACACAAAGTTAGTTTCTTGAAAACACTATTCACCAAGAACTTTGATGAATTGATTAGCTATGTTAAACATGGAATCTTGAGCTTAAACTTATGGCTCATCTTAGTTATGAATTATGGAAGCTAAAGAAACAAACCTCTTGAATTATGAAGGTGTGTAGCTTGATTTTTGAAATTTTCTCCTTTGCTTTTCATGGAAAAGCCGAGAGCAAAGAGTGGGGGAAGAAGAAAATGTTTTTGTTTTGGTTGCTTTTGATTTTTGTGTTTGTTTTGCTTGTTAATTAGGTTGTTACCATGGTAAATATTGTGTGGCTCACAATCATCCAACAACACACTTGCTTGGTCATGCTTATGTCACCATGTGATGTCACCCTCCCTCCTTTGTCCTCTTCTCATTGGTTTGATGACATCATCCCCACTAATCTCTTTGATTAGCTTTTAATTATTTGGCTAATGACCGCTGATCTGTTATACGGTTCGCTTAACTTTCGTTTTCGTTTATCGTTTGAGGGATCATACCCGGGATCTTATTACTTGGGTTCCCTTAACCTTTCTCAATACATTATATTCCTTTTATGATCCTCTCTCATAATCCTTGAATTTAAATCCTTTTAATCATGTTACCTTATACTCAATTCTTTCGGTATCTGGTGGATTTTCGGGAAAAATCAAAGTGTTCGGAATTGGATTCTGACGATCTTTACATACACTTATATACCATATAGAGTAATAAAATCTCAGAATATCAATAACAGAACCCCTACATAGTGTGGCATGAAAAGTTTTCTTATTCAGCATAATCTGCAAAATCACTATTCATAAGGGTTTCAAAAATTTCCAAAAATTGGGGTTATTACAGTCTCCCCTCCTTAAAAGGATTCCGTCCCGGAATCAGATAGAAAAATGAATAGGGATACTCTCTTAGCATTGCACTTTCTAACTCTCGAGTAAATTTTCCCACATTGTGGTCCTACCACTAAACTCTGCCTAGTTTGATAACCCTTCTCCTAAGCACTTGTTCCTTTTCACTCTATAACCCTTCCTGGTTGCTCCATATAGGTTACGTCTGGTTGCATGTCTAGGCGCTCATATGCCCCTATTTATCTGGCATCCGAATTACACTTCCTTAATTGATACGTGAAACACGTTATGACTTGCTACATGTTCGGGGGTAGGGCTAGCTCATATGCTATCTTCCCAATACGTCTTAATATATCCAAGGGTCCAACAATTCGTGGACTTAAACTTTCCTTCTTTCCAACCCTCATCAATTCCTTTTTAAGGGAATACTTTTAACAATACAAGGTTCCCTCCTTCATACTCTTTGTCCTTTCATTTGTCAAATCAGCATACTTCTTATGTCCATCTTGAGCTACTCCCAGCCGTCCTCTGATTAGATCTATTATATCCTTGGTCCTTTGGACTACTGCGGTCCGAGCATCTTGCGCTCTACAACTTCATCCTAACATAAGGGAGATCGACATTGTCTTCCCTCAAGGATCTCATAAGGCGACATCTCGATAATGACATATGATCTATTGTCGTAAGAAAACTCAATCCGTGTTAAGTGATCATTCCAATTTCTTTCAAGTCTATTGCACAGACTCTCATTATAGCTTTTAGCATTAGAGCTTTTGCTTCTCAATACCCATTCTTTTCCAGTTCGTAATCGCTACTACCTTCCGTTCCTAATATTATACTGGTTATACTTTTGCTCGTTAGCGTTCTATAACCTTTTAATAACCACGTCAACCTTAGTATCACGAATGTGTTTCCATTCCGAATACCACCACAACTTTACTACTCCTTTTTCAGCTGTTTCTATTTCCCAAAGTTTGATCAATCATATAGAAGTAAAGGAATTTGTTGAGAGATCACTATGATCATGAACACTTGTTATATCATAGTTAGTACAGAAGGTGGCCAGCCTTTAGTACTTGACAAGCAATTAAACAATAGATGGTATCCTACTAGGCTTCTATCACACAGATAGATAGTCATTCGGCAATACCTCCCCTTCTGGAAGGGTTGTTCTTCTCAGCTTACATGAAATGAAAAGAAGAGAAAAGAACGAACTGAAGAGAATTGTATATTCGTAAAAAAAAATTATTGCCATAAAATATCTGGCTTGGAATCTACCTCTGAACTATAGAGGTTTGTCATAGGAGAACAAAACATATATGTATTTATATCAACATCAAGTATTATAGCATCGTATTTCACATGCCTAAATATTTTTGCTATTCCGTCCATCATTCTATGGACCCATGCTCTTCCTCGAGCTTATACACAATCACCTTTGAAACTCCCTCGCCATCGAAAATCGAATCTGGGATCTCATTCTAGACATCATCGTTAGTAGAATTATATGCTTGCACCGCAACCTTCCTCGTATAGTAATACGACTCTCTATTGATAAGAAAGAATAAGTATTCAATAGGTAAATAATCGATTAATTAGTCTATTAATGATAACTTATACACTACCACGACCCGATTAGTGGTACTCAATCTCAACATCCATTCCAATACAACTCTCACGGTTGTAATCAGCTCATTACTCGCAGAATCATTGCTGCATTACTATGGTCCACCACTGACCTACTGTCGTCATTCACTTTCCATGAAATCTTAATATCTAACCATACGGAGTCCATACATGTCGTATAGAATACTTCTAAGGAGTTAACATAATCACCAATCATAATTCATGAAGAACACTCCAAACTCTGACGTACTTTCATGACATGAAGTAGATAAAATTGCAGAAGAGTTTCAGTCAAAGCAACGATAGCAGGTTAATACCATTCTTAATCGTATGCCTTAAATAGAAGACTTAACTCAAGGGTTCGTCTAGTCCTTTTTGAAACATGGTCCTGGCTTATCTCAAGATAGTATCTTCTGAGATAGATAGCCCGCTCATGGCGATTATACGAATTAAACCTTTACCAAACTACTATTACAGTTGGGTATTGCACAGTCATCAGAAGGAATGTCAATCTTTCAAATCATAATACAATCTTCACGGCTTTAACCATTATCATTGTATTCTTCTGGCACGAGCGCGATAATTATCCTCTTACCTTTAAAGTGTCGGCCACCTCTTTGGCCTTTCCTGATAGTAAAATTTCCTTACAGTCAATGTCATTTTAACCACCTCCAAATAAATTTTCTACCTCATTTCAATCACAGCTTATGTGAAGGTTTTCCTTAAAATCTGATGAGTAAAAAAAAATATCACCATTTTTCCATAAGTTATTGCCTCAGTCTTTAGAGGTTAATCACTGTCACGACTGACTCTCAATCAGACTTAGAACATCTTTTATCTTAAGTCCTAATTGCCCTGAACAATTTCGACCATTACTGGTTCGATCCATACTTTCTCGTGGTTTAACACGTGCCCCACTTGGCATCATTATAATTACGTCATATTTCCTTTATCAACATTTCTATTCTTGAGAATTTTGAATATTACCTTTCTCCTTGTAAAACCTCTAAGGTTATCCTTGAATCGTTCCTCATGTATTCCCTAGATACAGGGCATATCAAGATACCATTTATTAATACCAGAATCATTGTCTATATACTTCTGAAAAATTTCTCCACTGATTCTTAAAGGTTGTTATTACCTTAATCCTTTCCAATTCATACTGTCAAAACTCATACTATCCCTATTAAGGGTGAAATGCCAACCTTTATGCATTCCCCTAGGATTCATTTTAAGTTACCGATGTTCTATCCTTAATTCCACCTTTAAAAAGGTACATGCATCCTTCCATGGATAATCAAGTCATATATCCCTGATAAGGGTGTCTTATTCAATCATTCCCACCTCGATAGTATATGCTGAATTTCACAATAACATCTGTATTCAAAATGAGGTCAATCAATATGGCCTCCAAAAGATAACAACGGTTATCCGCTTTTATTGCCTAAATTGGGTAACGATAACAAGGATGTTCTGGAAGATATTGGTCGTGTTCAACGTGAACTTCTTCTTAATAATTCCTTATTTACTTTTGTTGTTTATCTCAACAGTCATCTCAATGTTGGGATATCTTTCATACCTGGCGTCTCCCTTTTTGGGTATCAAGCCACCGGTCTTACACTTCATATTCTTGAAGGTCACTTCCTTCATCCAATTTTCCTAATTTCTTACTTTCTTGACTCCTCAGTCCATCCGCGTTTCCTTATTAATCAATCGATCTATCTCAAAGTTTCATCGAATACTGTCAACTTCAAGGGAATTAACTATACGTATCGCTTACGCCTTCAAACCTTGAATTTATCTCATGATCAGTCACCATCGCGCTGATGATGACACACTTCTCTATATTTATTGCAAGGGTTTCTTAGGGTTTCCCATACCTAACTCCCTTATCACTTCTCAACTCTATTTCCTTTATATCCCTTTATATTTCTACCCTTTTCAGTCTTTTATTTTCGTTTCCATTACAACCATTACATGAACCAACACAACATAAGCATTGATTTCAAACATCCCGTCATTCTAGATTCGTGTCCTCAGAACGAATCTTGACAACTTTTACAACTTAAATTCATAATTCATCATACTTGTCCGCTTTTGTTCTGGCTCTAAAGTTTTTTTTTATACTACCTTCATAACCTCGGGAGTTACTTTCCCGAAAACAATTGACTGAACGTTAATCAGTTTATTCTAACCTCTGGCTCCGTGCCTTTCTTGGTCTTTCACCAGCGGGTGGCCTCTCTCTTAGGAGGGTAAGTGACAAAACAGTCTTTTGTGATTCGTTAATCATTTAGAATCTCAAATGATTCCTATATTTCCTTTAGCCAGGCTCTTGCCTCGACTGGGTTCGCTTGTTCCTTGGAACTCCGAGAGCTTAGTGACTTAAAGGTCCTGAAAGATTTCCTACCGCATTGTTTCCTCAAGGTGGTGGTTGGGATAAGAGTATAAGTTCTGTTTAGACAGGTCCATGAATTTCTGTATAGGAGTACCGTCCTGGTTCTCCCTATCTTGCTCGACTTCTGTTTTCTCAGTATGAAATTTTCTCATCCTCCCATAATCGGGGTCATCCTACATGTTTTAAATCCTCATTTTCCACTTCATTATGTTATGGGTTCCTTCTACTTGATGGCGTCCTCCCTGACTATCACATTCAGGGTTTGCCCTAAATCTTATTCCTCGAACTATGACTTTCATCTAAGATCCAGTCCTTAAGCTCTTGAACATTTGGAACCCAAATTCTGTAGGATACCTCATTATTCCCTCATCATCTTTCTAGGTATTAATCTTTCTCCGGTCATTGGTTCTCTGCCTCATTCATCACTTTTTTCTTGGCACAATATGATCTTCTCCAATAATTCGGGCTGTATTACAATCTCAAACAGCTTTTCGGTACCGGCTCCGGTTACCTTCACTTCTATTTCCATTTTCTCAAAATCTCTTGTCAACTCTCCCAAAGACATTTTCATCTTGAGTCTCTTTTATACTAAGGGCATTAGCCACTATTTTTGCTTTCCCTGGATGATAAAGAATCTCATAATCGAAATCCTTGATTAGCTCTAACCACCTCCTCTGGCGCATGTTGAGCTCTTTCTGCGTGAAAATGTACTAGAGAACTTATGGTTTATGTAAATCTCGCAATTTTCTCCATACAAGTAATGCCTCCAACCTTTAGGGCAAAACTATTGCCACGAGCCCAAGCTCATGGGTGGGGATATCGAATTTTATATTCCCTTAGTTGTCTTGACGCGTACATGATTACCTTGTTGTGCTGTATAAGAAGCACCCTAATTCCTTATGCGAAGCGTCACTACAAATCAAAAAAAATCTCCTTTTCCATCCGGCAACGCCAACATAGGGGTTCACCAACCTTTGCTTCAGTTCTTAAGAGCTGTTCTCGCATTTCTCTGTCCATTCGAACTTCTCAGTCTTACGAGTAAGCCGCGTTAAAGGGGCTACTATCTTTACAAACTTAAACGAACCTCCGGTAGTGACCGACCAATCCTACCTCTGGTAGTCGCCCTAACCATGGTCATCAATTCCTCAGTGGTCCTTTATTCATTCTTGTCAGGATCCTTCACGACATCCTTCTCAGCAATAATCCCTTCTAGGACAACATCCTCAACCGCTACATCCTCAATATGAACATCCTGTCCCGTGTTAGGACGCTCTATCGGATCCACAATCTGATCTCCAATACCTAATAAAATATCATCGCGTTGTTGCTCCTCAACCTCAGGGTTCGGAGTCCCGCTACCATATATGATAACGAACTACGCCTCTATCACGATATTTATAAGGGTTCCCCTAAGGGTTTTAACTGTCAGTACTACATTAGGTAGTCCGACTATGAACTTGGCAAGAGTTCTTATTTATCTTAGTGAAATTATTTTAACGTCACTTCATCTCTGAGGTTTATAACGCTTAGCTCTGATACCATTTCTGTAACACCCCAAATCCGGGGTCGGGGATCGGGTTGTCACGAGTTCCATTTCCCTTAATAACCCAATCTAATAAACAATCAACTACTGTACTGTGACCCCACAATAAACACACACACCACAAGTTATAGTCTCAGAGATGAATATCCAAAAATAACACATTTTATTCCAAATTATATGCCATACACCTAAAAGGGTTTCTGAATAAATTTACATTTCTTTGCCATTATTACAATTGATAAAGATACATAAGTCTGGTACATCAAAAGTTGAAAGCCTAGCCTATTGGTAGTTCTACCTCAGCTACAGCGACATCAACGCCTATAGAAAACTGCAAACGTTTCCTATCCGCTCGCGAATTGGGAGCTTGGTCCTGTTCATCTTGTCTATCTGATGTGTGATGAAAGAGAAAGAAGAAGGGTGAGCAACAACCCACAAAATAATATGTATAATAACTAACAATATATGAGCATTCTCATAGCACTCATGAAAGTCTTGGTCAAGAAGAAATGAACCAAGCTGATATCTTAACGCGACGAAGTCGCAAAATATTCAGTATATATACATATATACTTTTAAAATCTTTGAAATCCTCTGTCATGTATAATATACACAGAGTTCCCGTTTATAACTGTATAAAATATCGTTGCAAGGTGATCTCATATATCTAACCTTGTCTCAACGTTTTTTTGAAAATCTTTGTCATGCATAAGATAATCATTAACTAGATATAAGTTGAAAAGATGAAGTTACAAGATACTCCAATATACTTATATCTTTTCTGATACTACTTGAACTACCACCGTTCAAGTTATAATTAGTTTCAAAAGTTCATCACATAGATGAGACTACAAGACAAGATTTGAATAGATTCAACTTTGAATATTATAAATAATGAAGTTACGAGATACTTCATTAAGTCCCGATATATATATAACCTATATATATATACATTTCATACACTCCTTGAAAACCTCTGTTATGAAAATTATAAACAGAGTTGCAATATCCAATGAATTTGGAAAGGAGAAAACCTTGGCATAAACCTGATATCTTGCTGATCAGGCAAAGATAATTATAAGTAACCTTTTCTACTAGTAGATGGACGAATTCCCCACTGGTCATCACCCTGGTCGCAATAGGACCTTATGCTGGACTGCCACTCAGCCACTTACGCATTTGATGGACTCCCACTGAGCCACTTACACTTTCATGGACGCCCACTGAGCCCATGTTGCTTATGCCGACTCGATAGATGGACTTACTTCCCGAACGTTGGGTAAGTAATCAATTCATTTACCAAAACCGCAACCTTGTTGCGAATATAAAATACACCACAGAGCCGGATCCCTCTGGTTTTGAGCGAGTATTTAAATCCCCTTTAAAAGAAAGATCTTAAATATATAAAAAAAAATGAGTTTTGGGATCCGCTCTAACTTTTTAAAAAATCATTTTAAAGACTCGAAAACACTTTAAAGAGTGTTTGGAGTAATGCTGATTTAATAAAGTAAATCAGTCCCAATATATTAGAAAATATCTGAATATTATCATTTAAATAATATTCCCTTAAAGAATAATCTTTATACAAATAATTGAAGTAGAAGTTGTAAAACTTATACTTGAAATGAGTATTAAATAACCAAAGATATACTTATACGAAAGTACTATCTTTATTTGAATAATCAAAAAATAAGTTTGATTATCGACACCTTATTCTTTAGTAAAATAAAGAATACATTTCAGAAAATAATCGGAGTCATAGGTCCTCATATGAATATTGAAATAATATTCAATTAAATAATATAAGCGGAGTCATCTGTCCTCGAATGAATATTCAAGTAATATTCAATTAAATAATATAAGCGGAGTCATCTGTCCTCGAATGAATATTCAAGTAATATTCATTAAATAATATAAAGTGAGTCATAATATCGGGTTCAATGATGTCCCCTTGAAAGCTCAAAAAGATTTAATTATGTGAAACCCTGCAGGTGGAATTTATTCTGGCATAATTAAATAAAGGTTGAGTGGAGATCAAGGATAAAAGATATTAATTAAATAAATTATCATTAATTTATTTAATTAATGGACATATGATATTTTAAACATGGGAATTTAAATAAGCAAATAATATTGGAACCGAATTAATTAAATTACGGTATTAGGAAAGGTAGTGCAAATATTAATTCTTTAGTGGATTGAATTAATATTTAATTACATTGGGCTAGGCTCAAGATGTAATTAGAAGGCCCAACCTAATTATCCATGGTCCCTATTGTAGCCTATATATATTCTTATTCTCTTCTTGCTTGGAATTGTGTGAAAACATATTGTAGCCACCAAGGAGCAAGAAGAGAGGATAACTTGAGAAGACGGAGGCCACACTTCGCTCAAGGGAATTTGGGAATACAATAGAAGAGCGTGGAATCAACCATTAACAAGGTAATCCTCTTTTCGTAATCTTTATCGTAAAACGTAGTAACACCCTAAGTCCGTGGTTCCCAACAATTGGTATCAAGAGCCTTGTAATGGGTTCTACGTTTTATGATATAATGTCCATGTCGTAATTATATATGCGTGTATATAGTGTTTTGCTTGTATTGGTTTTGATGCAGGTTATTAATCCACTATTATGGCCATGTATATTTTAATTATGTGTTTGGATCCCACGTGGTTTAATCGTGGTTAATTTTTGTTTTGGTTTCCACGTGGTTTAATCATGGTTGTAATTTACACGAGGATTGATCGTGTTAGAATAGATTTACAAAATTAGTTTTGTATTAGATCTATTTTTTTTGTAATTGTTCCGGGTATTTTGTAATAGTTATGTGCGATCGGAAATCAATTTCGGTAGTTTTTTGTTCCGCTGTGCGACTACAAGGGGCTGCTGTTGATGTTTGGATTGAACAAAATTAAAACAAAACTCACAGAAAAGCAACAGGCGCCGCGCGCTGCGGCCGCTACGGCAGCTGGGACTGCTGGGGCTGTTGGGCTGCTGCGGCAGCTGGGACTGTTGGGGCTACTGGGGCTGCTGGGGCTGCTACGGCAGCTGGGACTGCTGGGGGCGTCGGGGCGCGCTTGAGGCAGATTTTTTTTTGAGAGCTGGATTTTTTTTCAAGGGCCATAATAGTGGAAATTTATTTTAATTTTTTCCATTAAATTTTAATTATTGCTTTAATTTATTGATTATGTGTGTCGTTAATTATGTGTGTAATTCTTTTAAAATTGCATGTTTAACTTAATTAGGATGACATGGACATAAAATTTATTTATTGCTTTAATTAAATGTTATATGTTGCTAAAATTATGTGTGTATTTTGAATGCATGATTAGACATAATTATAACAACATAGGGCTCCATTTAATTTTAAAATTCCTCAATTTTAATAAAAAAAATTCTAAGTGGGAGAGGGAATTAATATGAAATTAAATCACATGGTCTCCATTATTGGTTGTAGGTAATTTAACATAAAGACGAATATAAATTATATATACGTCACCCATCGTGGCATGTAATTTGTGGTGTCTAGAATATTATAGAAATTACTAGAACAAACTTCTTAAATTAATAATTTTGAAAGGAATAAATACGGATTTTCTTTATTTCTGATTTGGGCGATTTTGTCAAAAACGGGTTCATCGAACTTGTAAGGCTGTGGGTTTTAAGCGAGACCGATGTGACTCCTCCACTACCTGGAAATCAAACCATTGATGAATATTGAATTGAAGTATTCTATTCAAGGAAAAATTATGAATATTGGAAGGTATACACGCCACCCATCGTGGCGTACCAAGTTCCATAGATTTCGAATAATTTAAGATTTGATGATGGTATACACTTAGCTATGAAAAATAATATAGTCCACCCCAACGTGGCATATTGTTTAGCAATAGGACCGAAGTAACATTTAAACAAAATTAGGTGGTATACATGTCACACATCGTGGCGTACCAGAAGCTTATGGTGTTTAGATGTTAGTGCATTAAATTTTAATAATTTAGATCTTAATAATTAATGCACCCTTATTTATGTGATGTTTTATGCATGATTCTCAGGATAAAATGGGCTTTAATCCACTATTCACCATACTTAAGGATAACAAACTTACCGGACCTAACTATGTTGAATGGAAACGAAATTTGGACATTGTGTTGACTGCTGAGGAGTACAAGTTTTGCACTTATGAACCCAAGCCTGAACAGCCTGTTGCTGATGCTCCTGAAGATGAGAAAGAGTATTATAAACGGTGGATTAAGGCTGATGAGATATCGCAATGTTACATTCTGGCAGCAATGTCGGGTGTTTTGCAGCATCAGCATCAGTCTATGGCCACTGCTTCGGATATGCTCTTTAATCTCAAGGAACTTTTTGGAGATCAGAATAGGGCTGCTAGGCAAGTAGCCATGAAGGCTTTAATGAACACTCAGATGGCTGAAGGCACACCTGTAAGGGATCATGTTCTCAAGATGATGTCGCATCTGAATGAGATAGAGATCCTTGGTGCTGAACTTGACGGGGAAACCCAGATTGACATTATCCTTATGAGCTTGTCCAAGAGTTTTGAGCAGTTCCGCTTGAATTACAACATGAACAAGAGGCAGTATAGCCTCACGGAACTGCTGACAGAACTTCAGGTAGCTGAAGGATTATTTCGGCAGAGTGTTCAAGTGAATGTGGCTGAGAAAGGTTCTTCATCTAAGCCGAAAGGTATTAAGAAGAAGGAAAAGGCTCAGACACAGAAAGCTGTGAAGGCAGTGGGAGTTCAGGGTCGTGTGAAAAAGCCTAAGGGAAAGTGCTTCAGATGTAAACAGTCAGGTCACTGGAAACAGGATTGTCCTCTTCCTAAGAAGACAAACAATACTGGTATGTCTCTTTCTCTAGTTACAGAAACATTTATAGCGGCTATATCTACGAGCACTTGGTGTGTAGATACAGGAGCCACTGATCATGTTTGTAATTCTATGCAGGGGTTCCAACTATCCAGAATGCTTAGAGATGGTGAGATATACATGTTTATGGGAGATGCTATGAAAGTAGCAGTAGTTGCAGTAGGAGTTATTCATTTATCTTTTGGTTCTGATAGGATTTTGGTTTTGAACAATTGTCTTTATGTACCTTCTTTTAGAAGGAATTTAATTTCGGTTTCTAAACTTGCTTTGGATGGTTATAATGTTTGTTTGGATCGTAATGTTTCTATTATGATGAATAAACGAATTATATGTTCTGGTACATTGCAAGACAATTTGTATATAATTAATCCTAGTCAACCTGTACTGCAACTGCAATTTAGGGAATTGAACAACACATCTTCTAA
The DNA here is from genome assembly GCF_009905375.1 of Apium graveolens. Taxonomy (NCBI): domain Eukaryota; kingdom Viridiplantae; phylum Streptophyta; class Magnoliopsida; order Apiales; family Apiaceae; genus Apium; species Apium graveolens. The sequence goes on from NC_133649.1 coordinate 77,509,338, forward strand.
CTCTACTAAAAGAAAGGAACCTTCTAGTTTGAACCAAACATATCTTTGACACTTGAGATTAGGTCATATTAACTTGAGGAGAATTCAAAGACTGGTAGTAGACGGGCCTTTAAGCTCATTAGCAATGGAGCCATTTCCAGTTTGTGAATCCTGCTTGGAAGGTAAAATGACTAATAGGCCTTTCAAGGCAAAAGGGAATAGAGCCAAACAACTGTTAGAATTGGTTCACTCTGATTTATGTGGACCCATGAATATCCAAGCAAGAGGTGGTTATGAATATTTCGTCACTTTCATTGATGATTATTCTAGATATGGGTACGTTTATTTGTTGCACCGTAAGTCTAAGTGCTTTGATAAGTTCAAAGAGTACAAAACTAAAACGGAGAAGCGACTTAATAAAAGTATCAAGTCACTACGATCAGATCGTGGTGGCGAATACTTGCTTGGAGAATTTAGGGAATATTTATCAGAAAATGGGATAGAATCCCAGTTAACTGCACCAGGCACACCCCAGCAGAACGGTGTAGCAGAGAGAAGGAACCAGACTCTTTTAGAGAGTGTTAGATCGATGATGAGTTATTCGGATTTACCCAAGTCGTTTTGGGGACATGCCTTAGAGACAACAACTTATCTTCTGAACTTAGTACCTTCTAAGTCGGTTCCTAAAACCCCCTTAAAATTGTGGACCGGGGATAAACCGAGTCTAAGACATATTCGAATATGAGGTTGTCCAGCACATGTGCTGAACAAGAACGCGACTAAGTTAGAATCTCGTACAGAAGTAAGGTTGTTTTTAGGCTACCCCATGGGAACGAAAGGATATTTATTTTATAGTCCGAAGAATCGGGATGTCATAGTTAGCACCAATGCAAGATTCTTAGAGGAGGAATATATAATGAATCACAAACCCATGAGTAGTGTCATTTTAGAGGAACTAGTGGGAGGGACAAATAATACCCATAAAGCTGTAGTACAAGTAGAAGAACCACAATATAATGTACAACCTGTCACTAATACCGCACCAGTGCCTCGTCGTAGTGGGAGGGTTGTTCAACAGCCTGATAGATTCATGTTTTTGGGTGAGTCTTCAGACTTGGTCTCTGGTGAATATGATGATGATCCCCGTACATACGAAGAGGCAGCACAAGACAAAGATGCAGATCTTTGGCAAAAGGCGATAGAATCTGAGATAGAATCAATGTATTCTAATCAGGTCTGGGAGCTCGTGGAACCACCCAAAGGTATAAAACCTATTGGATGTAAGTGGATCTACAAGAAAAAGAGGGGATTAGATAAAAAGGTGAAAGCCTGGAAAGCAAGACTTGTTGCGAAAGGGTATACTCAGAAAGAAGGTATCGATTATGAGGAAACCTTTTCACCGGTAGTCATGCTTAAGTCAATCCGTATTCTTTTATCTATAGCAGCTCATCTCGATTATGAGATTTGGCAAATGGATGTCAAGACAGCTTTTCTTAATGGAAGTCTTGAAGAAACCATCTATATACAGCAACCAAAAGGATTCATTAAGGAAAGCCAAGAGCATCTGGTATGTAAGCTTAAGAGGTCTATTTATGGACTTAAACAAGCTTCTAGAGACTGGAATATTCGTTTTGATCAGGCAGTCCAGTCATATGGATTTGATCAAAGTCCAAGCGAATCGTGCGTATATAAGAGAAGTGAAGGTAATGCAGTGGTTTTTCTAGTACTATATGTACATGATATTTTACTCATTGGAAACAATGTTGAGATGTTGTCATCAGTAAAGGCATGGTTGTTCAAACAATTTGACATGAAGGACTTAGGTGAAGCGGCATACATCCTTGGGATCAAAGTTATAAGGGATCGCAAGAAAAGGATGTTGGCTTTATCTCAAGAGCTCTACATTGATGAAGTATTAGCTCGTTTTAACATGCATAACTCCAAGAAAGGTTTTCTACCTTTTAAGCATGGAGTTGCTCTATCTAAGAAGCAGTGTCCTTCGACACCTAAGGATATAGAGAGCATGAAAGCAGTTCCTTATGCTTCAGCATGTGGAAGCTTAATATATGCTATGTTATGTACGAGGCCTGACATCTACTTTGCTGTAGGCATGGTTAGTAGATATCAGTCGAACCCAGGTCAGGAACATTGGAGTGCAGTAAAAACTATACTCAAGTACCTGAGAAGGACTAAGGAGTATATGTTAATTTACAAGGCCTCAGATCTATTTCCTTTGGGATATACTGATTCAGATTTCCAATCAGATAGGGATAAGAGGAAATCAACCTCGGGATATATTTTTACTTTGGGAGGTGGAGCCGTTATATGGAGGAGTGTAAAGCAGAAATTCATTGTAGACTCTACCATGGAGGCCGAGTACGTGGCGGCCTCTGAGGCTGCCAAGGAGGCTGTATGGTTCAGGAACTTCCTTTTGGACTTAGATGTGGTACCTAATTTGCCTAGGAGCTTGACGGTGTATTGTGATAACACTGGTGCTGTGGCAAATTCGAAGGAACCGCGAGACCACAAAGCAGCTAAACATATTGAACGTAAGTATCATCTCATATGAGGAATCGTAAAGCGAGGGGATATAGTTGTGGCTCACATATCATCATAAGACAACCGAGCAGATCCTTTCATAAAGAGCTTGCCAACCAAGGTTTTTGACAAGCATGTGGAAGCGATAGGAGTCAGATGGATGGACACATAGATTTTTATGTAATAGTGGATTAAATAAACACTGATGTACACATAGAATATTTTGAGTATAAGTGGGAGATTGTTAGTGTATACTGAAAATATTTATTTGAAGTATGTACATTTATTTCTGGCCAGTTTATTTGAGAATCATTTGAATGTTTACATGTTGTCTAATATTATATATTGTGAACAATCTAGTATCAAATGGGATACAGAATATTAGATTGTTAAATATGGTTATATAATATAATAAGGTTCACAGCACAGGTGGTGTTGGACAATCCACTGGTATGGTTGTAGTATTATTTAGATTAGTTTATATTGACTAATAAATAATACTAGTATATTTTGTGTATATTGAACAAGATCAAATTTAAAATTGTTCTCTTAATACTGATTAAGAAGGAGAACTAAGATTCTATGTTATTATTAATGCTTAGGTTCTTAATCCGGAAATAGTAATTGACACGTGTATATTATTTACATGCTTTGATTTATATATGAAATAATTCTTTTGAATTATATCATTATATTTTGGGTGATGGAATTATATACATGGTGGATATTATTTATTGAAGGAATCCATGTTCTGATAATATTCGGGTTAATGATGTCCCCTTGAAAGCTCAAAAAGATTTAATTATGTGAAACCCTGCAGGTGGAATTTATTCTGGCATAATTAAATAAAGGTTGAGTGGATGATCAAGGATAAAAGATATTAGTTAAATAAATTATCAGTAATTTATTTAATTAATGGACATATGATACTTTAAACATGGGGAATTTAATAAGCAAATAATATTGGAACCGAATTAATTAAATTACGGTATTAGGAAAGGTAGTGCAAATATTAATTCTTTAGTGGATTGAATTAATATTTAATTACATTGGGCTAGGCTCAAGATGTAATTAGAAGGCCCAACCTAATTATCCATGGTCCCTATTGTAGCCTATATATATTCTTATTCTCTTCTTGCTTGGAATTGTGTGAAAACATATTGTAGCCACCAAGGAGCAAGAAGAGAGGATAACTTGAGAAGACGGAGGCCACACTTCGCTCAAGGGAATTTGGGAATACAATAGAAGAGCGTGGAATCAACCATTAACAAGGTAATCCTCTTTTCGTAATCTTTATCGTAAAACGTAGTAACACCCTAAGTCCGTGGTTCCCAACAAATTGTTCTCCTCAAGTTTTGCTCTCTGATTGGGACAAATAGTGTTATAGCGAGACGCTTTGTCGGAATGACGAAGAGTCGGGTGGGACGCCACCTAATCATATGCTGTATTCCATATGGTATGAAAGACTAGCCATCTTAAATACCAATGTGGTTGTCTCATTCATATTCAAATCATTACTTCTTCTTTCTTTTCAACTCTAAGTTTATTAAAATTATGAATCCTTCTAGTTGTTTCATTGTACCGTTGTTCTTTGCGAGAGCTTTTCAAACAAAAGTCATTGTATTATACACCCAGTGGGCAAAGTCTCATTTACCTCTCATGCATGGAAAGGAAACAAGGGCATATGGTGAGAATTACAAATTACTAGCCCTAGCCAGGGATGCATTAAAAATCAAGGGAATCTACTTCAATAAGGAATACGTCTCCGAGAACGAGAATTTGCGATTTTCCTAAGAAATATGTTATTTAGAATATGGATGTGATGACGTGGAAGATTATTACGGATACCTTATGCATTAAAGTATTGAAAGATGTGGGAGCAATTTGATCATATATCTCTCAAGGTTTTGTTGATAAGATGAATTATCCTATCAAATTGATAAGATTATGACTAAAGGGCTAGCAAGTTAAGAACGTGCCGTTATTGAATAAGTAAATACCAATGGCGGAATCAATATTTCTGACAATAAGTTGTGAAAAAGTGATATCATTTGAGATAAGAGGATTTGACATTATTCTAAGGAGTGGATTAACTATTCAAGTGTGATGATCAAATAGACTGTCGTGATGAAAGATAGTTCTGAAGATGCCAAATGAGAATATAAAGAAGTTTAGAGGACAAAGGAGGGTAAAGAACTTGTTAAGAATGATTTAAGATTACAAGTGACCAAAATATAAGTGCTATGGCAATTATAAATAAGAGTCAGGAGCAAACTGAACTTGAAGATTTTACAGTCTCAAGATATGTTTCCAGACGAGTTACTAATATTTCCTTTAGATAAAGAAGATGAATTTATGATTGAGTTAGCACCTGAAATGAAGCCAATGTCCAAAGCCCCGAACAGAATGGCACCAGGTAAAATAAAGAAGTTACCAGATCGAACGCAGGAGATAATTAGAGGAGAAAGCAACTGGACCTAGTGTACCCCCTAAAGTGCACCGGCACGATTTGTTAATAAGAAATATGAAAGTGTGAGATTATGTGTTGACTAGCAAAAGCTTAACAAGGTTACTCTCAAGAGCAGATATCTGTTACCTCACCAATGATTTGTTTGACCAAATGAAGAAAGCAAAGTATTTTCATAAGGTTAATTTAAGACTGGGTATATTACCAAGTGAAGATTGAACTTATGGATATACCAAAGATAATTTTTAGAACTCAGTACTGTTAATTTAAAATTCTAGAAATGTTAGTTGGTCGAACTGATATACCGGTGATATTTAAATTTGATGAATAAAATCTTGAAGGAGGAATCTGGATAGGATGTATTTGTGTTATTTAAGAAGAATCATGCAACCTATACAATGATAGCTGAGGAGTCAAAGAAGCAAGAAGTGGTATGAAAAGTTTACCAGGTGAAAACTCTAATGCCAGGAAGTATAATTCTTAGTATAGACAGTCAGTAAGGAGGAGACAAAAAGGGGATTTAGCAGAGGAGTTTAAAGATAGTATGAATGAAGAAAGACCAGAAGCACCAACAAAAGTAAGAAGTTTTATCGTGGACCAGTTCTTATCAGAAACTGTGCAAGATTTCTTGAAAGTTGCAATATTTTGGATAAAGCTAACCAGGAAAAGCAAGAAGGTTATATGAAATGGAGAGGGGTGAAGAAAGTTTTGCGAAGTTAAATGAAATAATGATTATAACACCTATTTTTTTCACTTTAAAAGTATCAGGGAGATTTGGTAGTTTATAGAGATACTTCTCGTAAGGGAATAGGATGTGTGTTGACGCAAAGCAATACAGTTATTGCATATGCATCCAGACAACCGAAACCTTATAAGCAGAAGTACACTACTCATAACTGGGAATTAAAAGCAACAATAATATTCATTTTGAAAGATTGAGAAATATTATAAGTATAGAGAAAGATGTGAAATATATACGGATCATAAGAGTTTGAAGTATGAACTCCCGAGGAAAAGCAAATGCAGTGATAAGAGACGAGTAAGAAGGAGAGAAAATGAACATAGAGATTATACCAGAAGAATTATCTATGGAATTCCGGAAGTTGGAATTGGAAGTCAGGGTTCATGATCCAAAAAGGAGTAAGAATGTATAAGTATAACTTTTCAGTCGGAATTATTAGAGAAGAGAAAGAAGTTTCAGGAAGAGCTAATGAATCAGGATATAAATCATTTAGTAGGTAAAGAATTGTGCACGCAAACAGGACGATCAAGGTATTCTTAGGTCTTCTTCTAGAATTTGGATTCCACCAGTGACGGAATTGAAGAATAAAATTCTACAGAAAGCTCATTCAATCCATTCAGGGAGTACGAAGATGTATAGAGATTTAAAGGAAAAATATTGGTGGCCAGATATGAAGAGGAAAATTTTGAATGAATTAGCAGATGTTATATATGTCAAAAGAGTTAAAGTAGAGCATCAGAGACCAAGTGGATTGCTACAGCCATTGGAAGTTCCAGAGTGGAAGTGGGAGCATATCGCCATAGATTTCATAGTTGGGTTACCAAGCACAAAAGCTAATCATGATACCATTTGGGTTATAGTAGATAGACTTACCAAGACAGCACATTTTCTGTCTATAAATGCAAGATTTTCACTGGACAAGTCAGTTCATATGTACTTAAAAGAAATTGTAGTTCGTCATGGAATTCCTATGTCCATCGTATCCGATCAAGATCCAAGATTTAATTCAAGATATTGGGAGAGTTTTCAAGAATGTTTGGGAACGAGACTGAATATGAGTACGGCTTACCACCCGCAGACGGACAGCCAGAGTGAAGGAATGATCCAGACAATCGAAGACAATTTACGTGTTTGTACTATTGATTTCAGAAGAAGTTGGAACAAGTATTTACCTCTGGTAGAACTTGCTGACAACAACAGTTATCACGCTATTATTGGGATACCACCCTACAAAGCCCTTTATGGACGCAAATACAGATCTCCAGTGTATTGGGATGAAGTAAGAGAACGCAAAGTACTTGGACCTAAATTAGTGCAACAGACAAAGGAAGCTATTAAAGTTATCTAGAAAAGATTGATAGCAGCACAAGATCGTCAAAGGAAATATGCAGATTAATCAAGGAAAGAAATAGAATTCGAAGAAGGGAATTTGATATTACTAATAGTATCACCGTGGAAGGGATTAACGAGGTTTGGAAAGAAAGGAAAACCGAGCCCAAGATATGATGGACCTTTTGACATTTTAAAGCACGTCGGTAAAGTAATTTACGAGTTGTCGTTACCTTCGCACATGGAGCAAATTCACAATGTTTTTCACGTACTCAATGCTTAAGAAGTATAATCCAGACTCCAAGCATGTAATAGAGTAGGAGCCAATAAAGCTCCAGGCAGATTTGTCAATTGTAGAAAGTCCAATAGAGATTCTAGGAGGAAGATAGAAAGTATTAAGAAATAAAGTGATAAAAAAGTAAGAGTATTGTGGGAAACCCAAAGGTTGAAGAGTCAACATGGGAGTTAGAAAATGACATGAGAGAAAAGTACCCTCATTTGTTTTCTTAGAAGATTCTGAGGACAGAATCCTTTTAAGGGGGGAAGGATGTAATATCCGGGATATATCGTGTGATTATTTTTGCTGTTAAATAATTATTATGTGTGTTCGGTATCTATTCTATGAGTTAATTGTTAAATGTTATCTGTACTTGGATATTCAAAAATAATATTAATTGAGTATTTTAATTTTTATATGTCCAAAATAAAACATAGATAATTGTCATATCTTCCTAATTAATTTTATGATGATTTATGGATTTATAAGAATCATATGAAATTTCTAAAATCTTTTTCCGAGTATTTAAAATCTATTTTATAAAAACGGGAACCAACCGACGTCACCCGTTGTTACGTTTTTGGAACCCGAAACTCTTCCGAGAACTCCTTCCTAACCTAATTGTAATATTCTGAGCATATTCCATGTTTTGACTTTTTCGATCCGGCGTACGGTTTGTTCGGCGCGGGTCCCAGCGCAACATTTTCGATACAATATTCGTTCCGATAAATCAATAAAACCTGTATTTTCGATAAACGTGAGCTTTTTATTAAACTATCCCAATTATCACTTCGTAATACTTGTAACCAGGCGCTGAGACCAAGACCGCAGTACAAATTGTACTGATTTGGATAATTATCCCGAAAACCGATACCGTTTGGATCAGTTTTTACAAATAAATGTACCGTTTTATATCCGGAATGATCCAACGGGATACTAATTTTCCGTAATTATAAATAGCCTTTTACCGTATTTTATTTCGTATCAAAATCATTTGCAGATAGTTAATTTTATAATTTTCAGAGAAAAACCCTAATTACATAAACTGTTCTAAGAATCAAACAGCAAAACGAAGGCGTTACCGATCTCTGTTTTCAAAGCTTGAGTAACCAAAACGAAGGATTTGAAGTGTTCTACCAGATTCTGAGCTTTGTTTTACTGCATAAATCAAGGTTTATTTTCTATAATTTTATTTATTTTCGAATTAAATTTATTAAAAATATGAATTTTTTGTTCGGATGATTGTTTGTATGATTTGATGATTGCATGTTGTAGAGCTTGTTTTCCTGATGATTTTGATATATTATACGTCTGATTTGGAGTTCAATAACATGTTCAAATTTGAGTTTGATTTTCGAATTTTAAAATTAGGGTTTATAACCCGTATGAATGTTCTTAATTGAAATTTAGGGGTTTCTTATTCTGAAGTAGATTGATGTTGTGGTATAGTGTATTGTATTCTCCGTGAAATTTGCAATCTAGTCGTACAAGTTTCATGAATCAACGAGGTCCGTAGAGAAGGGAGTTGTGTTTTGAAGTTTACGTTAAACCTTGATAGGTTCACCAACATTTTCTTTACCCTTGGATCTTGGATCTATCTGCGGTTGTGATTTAGCCAATGTTGCTTCAGTATGTGTCCTTTCTTTGATCACATTGCCTTTGAGTTTTGGAAGTGGCTTTTTACCAGAAGCTTCAGATTTAGATGTGACTTTCTCTGATTTAAGTCTGGCTTCTTCTTCCATTAACTCTCCAAGTCCATTCCTGGATTTTCCTGAAGAAATAACTGTCTTGACATTTCCTCATTAAGATCTAAAAGTTCATCAGAACTTATCCTTTTACTAGTAGCAGAACTTATTCTTTTCCCAGTATCAGAACTTGTCCTGTGACTTGTGATTGCAGCTTTTCTTGATGTGAACCCTCTACCTTGACTATGACCTCTACCCGTTCCAGAGTTTCCTAGATCATCCTTTTCATCATCCTTTCCTTTCAGTGTCTTGTCAGTCTTGCATTTGGACTTAATTACTTTCTCCCCCTTTTTGGCATCAGCAGGTAGTAGAAGAGAGACAAGCAATTCCACTGAGGCTTGGATTTCATTAAGTTGTGATTGCTGAGAAGCTTGATTTTTCAGAATATCATCAATCTGAGCTTGTTGAGTATCTTGAGTCTTCTCAATATAAGCAATCCTGTCAAAGGTAGGTTGAAAGAACTTTTTCTTATCAATCTTTTGAACTTGTTCCTGTTTGATAAATTCTTCCTGAATCTTGTGTAGCTCTGCATGAGTAGTTGAATGAAGACCTTGTAGATGTTTAGTACTCAATCCAGTGACTCTAAGTTGGGTTTTGAAATCATCAGAATTTAACATTTCATCATCTTTAGTCAAGTGCTCAGCAAGATGCTTTTCATTTGAAACACAGGAAACTGAGTTCCATTCCTTAGTCCACTCCTGTCCTGCAGGAGTTTCACTCCAAGGCACTGGTGCTTCTCTGGTAACAAACTTCTTAACAAGTTCAGACTTAAGAATAGTTTATTGAGAAGCATGTCCTGAAGGACCTGCTTCATCAACATCTGCAGTTGGAGCAACATCACCAGTATCTCCAGCATTTGCAGCATCAGAACTTACAGAATCAGTTCCTCTGATAAAACAACATTGTGAGTAGCAATGGAGGCTTTAGCATCCTCTAATTGCTGATCTGGTTCTAAGTTCTGATCAACAGCCATATCCTGATGCTCACCTAAAGTCTGATCATCAGCATCTATATGCAGAGAAGGTGTAGCAGATAACTCTGGAGTTTGAACAGCATCAGTAACATGTGTTGTTGAAGGATTAGTTGTTGTTGGAGCTTTTAAGATAATTACTTCAGGCACAACCAAGTTTTGAACATCAATATCAGCACTTGTGCCTGGATCAACAGGAGATACAGATGGTATGATGACCTTTTCAGAAACAGCTTCCTTAGATGGAGTTGATGGAGAAGAAGTAACTTTAGCAAATTCCTTTTCTTGTGAGATCAGAGATTCCTGATCCCCTTCCTTAGCTGCTTCCTCTTCATCATCCGAAACTGGCCTATTTGCCCTCTGTTTCTTGTATCTCTTTGTAGATTTGGATTGCTTGGGAGTTTCAGGAACAGTCATTCTTCTAAGCCTCTTGAGAAGCCTAGATCCCCCAATTCCAGAATCCTTCTGAGTCATAAGCCTTAACAGATTCAGCTTTCTCTTGATCCAACACCGGAGGATCATACTGTACCACTGGCCATAGACCCTTAACCGTTAACCAGAGCTTCATCTTTTTCTGCCAACGAGAAAAAGAAACTCCACCACTGAATTTATCAGGCATACCCGATAAATCAATTGGCTGGGGAAAACGGTACGTAGTCCAATCAATGGAAACAGTACCACCAGAATTAGAACCAGTTTCAACAGTCTTAGGAATTTCAGTTTCGTTAACCATCTTGCTAATTAATATATAACACAGATAATCTCTTCAAGATTATTGGGTATAATTCTAAATAGAACTAACACTACGCACAACAATGGGACGGTTATATATAACAAATTAACAAGAACATGCAAATTCAACCAAGTAACGAAACAAACACGAAGGCACAAACAATATATAATTAGAGACCGAATTGATAAGAAATTAGAGAAAATCACTGAGCTCTATGAAGCTTTATCATAATTAGAGAATCAGCTGAGTCGCCAAGCCCTCGAGAAGACTTGAATGTTCTTGAAGAGATTATTGCCCCACTTACGCTGTGATGGGTTGCCACAATATCACTTCCAGGATAAAATAGCTCAGAGCGATTCGTTCACAGATACGAGAAGGCTCAACAACGATCAGCACCTCAATTCACCAACTTGAAAATCAATGAATATATGTATGTATATGTGGGAGAGAGCCAGAGAGATGATGTTCTAGGGTTTCTTTCGATTTTCCCCAAACTATCTCCCTCTTAGATTTTCACACACTTCAACTTTTGCTCTTCTCTACAAAAGTAATGTATGTAATCTGATCTATTATATATTGCATAAGAGTCTAATTATTATTATTAAAATAATAATAATTCTCACTCAAATATTAATATTTAATATACTTATTTATACAAAACATGTTTATATAGTTTTAGCAATTGGCTTCCAGTTCAGGCCCTGAGCATAAGCCTCAGGCCCTAAACAAACCAAAACTTTTCAGCACCTCAGCACCTGAATATCTAGCCTCAGGCCCTGAACATTGCAGAAATGTTTTCAGCATACCATCAGGTCCTGAGTTTCCAACCTCAGGCCCTGGACATTACAGAAACTTATTTCAGCACATTAGCAGGCCCTGAACCTCTAGCCTCAGGTCCTGAACATTGCATAAATTTCAAAATATGCTTCTCAGCTAAAACTGAAACAACTCTTATACAAATAGGCATTCTTACTCTTATTTCTACATGGATTTCACTAAGAAAATGTCTTAGATCCAGATACAAAAGTTTATGTCCTTGTAGCAAGGAATAACCTCCACTTGTTATTAACCGGAAATTACACCAAGAAGACATATTACATGTGTCCTCAAATTTCCATTTCCTAACATCAATTTCACAAATACGATTGAACTGATTTTACAAATAACTGGCATTAGTTAGGACTCCACTTTCTTCAACAGGTTATCAGATTATTGTAATCAACCTTTGCATACCGCTCGTTATCACATGCACTATGCATTTCTTTCCATAGGCGGCAAATTACACTGTTCCTATGTTATTCAAGATTTGATGTTTTGGTTATGATTCATGAAAAATGGAAGAAATGTAATGAAATTTGAACTATAATATATATTATTATCATATTTTTTAATATTTCCGGATTTATTCATACCAATATGAAGTATAAACTAGAGTTCAAACATCCCATTTTGACAAAAAAAATAGCTTCATTCCTCATACACATTTTTTAGCAATTTTGTCATAACAAATTTGCACTCAATTTTTTTATCGTAGTTACCCCGCATCCGCTACCTTTCGGCTGCGTACTGGATAAATCCTACGGGCTCACACAATAACCTGCAGGTAAACCGTATTTAAGCGACATACTCTGTCTCAGAAGGTATAATCATAAATTTTCCTTATATGGAATTCGAACTTCGACGCAATAGCCTGTAGGTTAATCGTATTTAAGTGACAGACTCTGTCTCAGGAGGTATATTCATAAATTCTCCTCCCGTGGAATTCGAATTTCAAACATGTGACCAATAACATATGTATCTGTGACGCCCTCAATCTCGGGGTTAGGAAATGAGGATCCACACACCTTTAATCTACTAATTAAATAAGCATAAACCCCGATTAGTTACTAGCAGGATCAAACTAGATAAAGTATGAGACAAGATTATAACTACCAATCATAGAATATAACTTACAACCCAAAATAAAACCAAATATACATAGTCGATCCCGGCTTGGAACCGACAGAACCCATTGTATCTTTACAACTCTTTGGCGAAGCGCTTGCTCACTCAAAAACTTTACTACCTGCTCTGGAAACCGGAAGCCCTCAACACGATAGGGATGACCAGGTACGCACTTACGAGCAGTGCGCCTAAGCCTGGCCATCTTCTTGCTTAACTGCCATGGTTAGATTAAAACAAAACATATGAGTATAAAACTCAACAAGTAACTAGAAAGCAGTTCTATGATATAAAATCCACAATATACTTTACTGATCTCAGGGTGTTCTACTTTATCAATTCTAGGTGGCAGATTTCTATCTTTTTAGGCTATGAAAGGGGTTATGAAGAAAACTTTGGGCTTTCAAGGAACAAGGCTCAAGGTAGGGTGGAAGCCGACATTTATCATAAATTATTAACGGGATCACAAATGATCTTTCAAATGGAAAGCGACAATCTTTTCATTATAAGGAAGCAATTATATGATCAACAGAATCAACATCAGAGTTCAAAAGCTATAAACGTCACAATATCACAATCAAATCTTTCCAAAACAATATAAACCTTTTTCATTTTCAAAGAATCAATTACTGAGTAGGAAAATTTCAATTCCTTTTTAAATAATTATAAAACCCTTGATTGGACCACTTTATCTTCCATTTCATCATAATAATACGGGTGAGTAGCCCGTACCGACCTCCATCCGGTCTTTAAGGTACCAATGGCATAATTTCAGCCTTAAACTGGACTAGCCCTGCTAGCCTCTTACTATGAACGGACTAGTCCCACTAGCCTCTTACGTCCCAATTCAATCCATCAGGAATTCGTTTGGAAAACCTTGAGTTGACCTATTTGCTCATAAAAAGTGAATTTAGGTTTACTAAATTCATTTTATCATTACCAAGAATATGAAATCATTCAGACTCTTTCAAGTCGAAACTCATTCTTGAGTTCAATTTCAAGAATTCTAGGTTAAGGAAATGAATCAAGGATAAGCAAAGTTCAATATTAGGGATCTTGATCAATGATAACATGGTACTCAAGTTAGGGAAATCAAAACCGTTTCAAGGATCAATAGAGGAGAAGGTAAACAAGGAATGAAGCATCATTACAAGGGGTTCGTAAAGATACTTATAGGGTTTATAACAGTTCATGGTATAACAAATAATCAGAATAGGAAAAAGGAGTTACCAAGGGTTGGATCAATAAGCTTATCAATAACAAGTTCACAAGATCGATGGCAGGGTATCTCAATAATCGATAACAGGGGTACATTACTTTAACAGTTCAATACTGTACATGGCATGAACAATATCCTCTTTTTAACCATTTACACAAGTAAGTAGAGTTACTTACCTGAATTCGCTTTCCTGAAGGTTGAACTACTACAACCTAGTATACCTTTCCATTTCCTAGCCTGAATGCCCTCACACTCTGAATCTTCAATCCAAAACCAAAACCTTAATTAGTTTCTCAACTCACGTTCCCGAAACGTCCACTCAATACGATAACTCGATTGTACTCTTGGCTCGAACTATACGAGTATAGTTTATACACACATGCACATAACGCATTTTTTTCTCATAGCCTTTATATCTTTATATACTCAATAATCAACTTATACTCGCTTTAATCTTGACTATTCTTCAAATCAAACTAGTATAACTCATACGAGTACATGATTCATTCACAACTAAATCTTTACGACCATAACTATCACTTATAGCTTTTAAAATCAATCAACTTAGTTCCCTTTTCTTTTATTCCTTAATTCGAACCACATACCCCAATTAAACAAAAAAATCCATAGATATTCACATATATACATACAATCACTCTTTTGATTATCAAAAACCAAGTTTTGACTTTTAATTCTTAGGGCCTATGCGGCCTTAATGTACAAAATCAATCAAATACTCACTTAGTTCACATAAACACATAACTCCTTCAAAAACCTTCAAAAAATCATTTTCCTTTCTTTTAATCATCAAAATTCGAACCATAACCATTTATATACACAATCAAATTTCTCAAAAATTACACCATGCAACTTTAGTTCTAGCATAATCCAACATTTAAACTAACACCCTTTTCTTTATTAACAATATTCAAACCAAATCATACATATATGCTTACATGCAATTCAAGTTCATCTCTTCATTAAATCAAACACTCATTTTATTCATAATTTTGGAATTACACATCAAAACATCACTTAGTGACTCAAACCGTAATCAAATTTTCCAATTAAATTATGTATGCATTCACTTAGCATCAAACCAATCTATTTTAGACCCATTTTTCATTCGGCTATAACCATAAATCACAACTAAAGAACCAAACAATGACATGCATCACTAATTCCTCTTTTAAACCAACATGAAATCTCATTTCTTACTAATTAAACTTAGTTTACACCAAGATCAAGTCACAAAATCCAATTCCCTTTTTATTAGTATAAAAGTCGAACCAAAACCTCAACATGCAACCCTCAAATTTTGATTTCTCAAGCATCCAATCAACTACACTAGTCCAAATACTTTTAAAACAATCATAAAAATCCTTTTATCAATCAACACACTTAAATTTCAAAAAAAATACAAAACCCTATTTGAACTTTTCAAGAAACCAAGACATGCAAAGGCTACCTACAAGTTTTAAAGTGCATAAAGCTCAAAAATCACATTATTTCAACTAGCACATCATTTTCTTAAAATCCCACCGGCTTTCCTTGGATCATGGCCGGTGGTGGTCGAACTTAAGAGTGTCCATAACGGGTCTCCTCTTGAGTTTTAAACCATAAAATCACTTTAAACTTCTCTTATGATCATATATCAAGAAATCACATTTCCTTGAACACAACCATGGAGATGAAACTATGAAAATTACATAAACACTTACATGCAAGTGGTGTTTGAGTAGTATATCGAAAATGAAGACTAAGGATCATAAAATCTTTGAATTTGGATGAGTTTTTGTTGTTGCATGAGAGAGAGAGAAGGGAGATGGAGAGAGAGCCGAGAGAGAGAGAAGAGTGATCGAGAGAGAGAGAGAGAAGTGCCACGGGAAGAGAAGAAAATAAAGGGGGGAATACATGAGTTATATATAATAGGGGGCAGGGGTAGTTTAGTAAATTACTAATCCCCTTTTGATTTGATTTCCTTTCTCTTTTTACTCCAATAAAATAAAAATCGAATATTAAATATCTCTCTCTCAGAAAGTTGAAAATTATTGCGAATGACAATTTTAAGACGTAGATCTCGAAATTAGCTTTCCACCCATTACTCATAATAAACTTTTGAGCGTACGGTTGATTTTATATGATTTTTACAAGTTCACGCTAAAAATAGCATTTTAACACATAAAAATCATTTTAAAACGCAACGGTCATAAAATAAATCCGTCTATCATTTTTAGAAAGTCTCTAGGACTAATCCGAAGATAACAAAATAAATTCCATGCCTTTACCTTACTCACATAATTTTATAAAAATGTGCAAAGGTTAAATAAACCTTATTTAAATCAAATAATTCCCTTAAATCTGTAAAAATATTAACAGATCACGTAATCACGCATACAGACAAGCAAGCACATATACTCACATATCATAACTCATGTCTGATCATAAATTTTTTTTCTTTTTATTATTATTCCTCTTTACGCGTACCGGGTCATGTTCTGCCTGACGGCCCGACGCTCAGCGTTTCAATTGCGCTTCACAATTACCTTTACCAACTGACACGTCACTTGAACGCAATACTTTACTCAAACATTTCATTTCACATAATAACACATATTTCACATTTTAAATACTTTAATCCTTTTTTAGGACGGGTTCCGTTTTACCTGACGGCCCGACAACACAGCTTAACTCCTAAGCTGACTCTTTAAATTGGAACGCTTCTATTTACGCTCCCAGATACTAATATACAATAAAGACAATTAATCATCACTTAATCACATAATTTATAATCACGGCACATAAATCACACTTTATTCACTTAAGTACGTCGTAATATTCTCAGTCGTCACAATCTACCCTCCTTGAAAGGATTCTGTCCCTAGAATCTAGTCTTAGCAAATATATGGGGATATTTTTCTTGCATTTCACTTTCTAATTCCCAAGTTGATTCTTCGACTGTTGGATATCTCCACAACACTCTGACTAGAGGTACAACTTTATTTCTAAGTGTCCTCTCTTTTCGGTCTAAGATTCGAACTAGTTGTTCTACATAAGAGAAATCTGGTTGAATTTCCACTGGTTCGAATTCGATCATATGGCTCGCATCAGCATTATACTTCTTTAGAAGAGATACATGAAATACATTATAAAGATGCTGCATTTGCGGAGGTAGCGCTAATTCATATGCCACATTTCCAACTCGTCGCAGTACTTCGAATGGTCCAATATACCTAGGACTCAACTTCCCTTTCTTTCCGAATCTGGTTAGACCTTTCCAAGGAGATATCTTTAACAAGACTTTGTCTCCAGGTTCGAATTGCACATCTTTTCGTTCTCGATTTGCATACTTCGTCTATCGATCTTGAGAAGCAATTAATCTTTTTCAAATCATTTCCACCTTTTCTTTTGTTTACTGAACTAGCTCTGGGCCAATTAATTTGCGCTCACCAACTTCGTCCCAATACGTAGGGGATCTACATTTCTTCCATACAACACTTCATAAGGCGGCATGCCAATACTCGCGTGATAACTGTTGTTGTAGGAAGACTCAATTAACGGCAAATGCTCGTCCCAATTCCCTTTGAAATCTATTGCACAGGTTCGCAACATATCCTCGATTGTTTGAATTGTCCTTTCACTTTGTCCGTCAGTCTGCGGATGATATGCCGTACTCATTTTCAGCTTAGTCCCCAAATAATCATGAAATTGTCGCCAAAATCTCGAGTTAAACCTCGGATCTCTATCAAACACGATAGATACTGGAACTCCGTGATGCATCACAATCTCATCCATGTACAATTTGACCAACTTTTCAAATGAAAACCTTTCATTTATCGGCAAAAAATGTGCTGATTTCGTCAATCGATCGATTACTACCCAAATCGCATCATGATTAGACTTGGTTTTAGGTAATCCTACCACGAAATCCATCGCGATATGTTCCCATTTCCATTCTGGTATGTCCAGTGATTGAAGAAGTCCACTTGGTCTCTGATGTTCCGCTTTTACCCTTTGACATGTATAACATTTACTTATCCATTCCGCAATTTCCTTTTTCATGTTTGGCCACCAATAACTCTCTTTTAAATCCTTGTACATTTTCATACTTCCAGGGTGAATTGAGAATCTCGAGTTATGCGCTTCATGCAAAATCTCGTGCTTTAGCTCCACAATATTAGATATCCAAATACGTGAGTTAACACGATATATTCCTCTTTCATCCTTTTGAGTTTTTATTTCTTCTCCTGATAACTTATCATTTTCTCGATTCATCACTTGTTCTTGACAACATCGGATCTTTTCTAAAATTTTAGGTTGAAATGACATCGCATATATTGCTTCACCTCCAAATTCTGGAGTCTGAACTTCTATTTCCATCTTTTCGAAATCCTTGATCAATTCCTCCGATGACGTTAATATAATCAATCTTTCCTTGTGACTTAGAGCGTCTGCTACCACATTTGCCTTTCCAGGATGATAGTTTATCGCACAATCATAATCTTTGATCAATTCTAGCCATCTTCTTTATCTCATATTCAACTCCTTTTGAGTGAAAATATACTTTAAACTCTTATGATCTGTATAGATCTCGCACTTTTCCCCGTATAAATAATGTCTCCAAATCTTAAGGGCAAACACAATTGCTGCCAATTCCAAATCATGCGTGGGATACTTTTGTTCATGCGGCTTGAGTTGCCTTGACGCATATGTTATTACCTTTCCATGTTGCATTAACACACATCCAAGTCCTTTATATGAAGCATCGCTGAATATCACGAATTCTCATTTTTCATCATGTAACACCAACACTGGGGCGGTTACCAACCTCTTCTTTAACTCTTGAAAGCTTTCCTCGCACTTTTCCATCCACACAAACTTCTTGTTCTTCCTTGTCAACTTCGTTAATGGAACAACAATCTTAGAGAAATCTTGCACAAACCTTCTATAGTATCCGACTAATCCCAGAAAACTTCTGACTTCCATAGGAGTGTTGGGTCTTTCCCAATTCATCACAGCTTCTATCTTGGCTGGGTCTACTTTGATTCCCTCTTTATTAACTACATACCCAATAAATTGTACTTCCTTTATCCAAAATTCACACTTCGAAAACCTAGCGTACAACCTTTCTTTTCTCAGAAATCCAAGGAAATCCTCAAATGCTCTTTATGATCTTCTTCCATCTTGGAATATATCAATATATCATCGATAAACGCAATGACGAACTTATCCAAATATTGCTTGAACACTCTATTCATAAGATCCATAAATGCGGCTGGCGCATTCGTCAAACCAAACGCCATTACCAAAAACTCGTAGTGTCCATATCTTGTTCGAAATGCTGTCTTGGGTATATCCTCCGCTTTGATCTTTATTTGATGATACCCAGATCTTAAATCAATCTTGGAGAAACACGAAGCTCCTTTTAGCTGATTAAACAAGTCATCGATTCACGGTAAAGGGTACTTATTCTTAATCGTCAACTTATTCAATTCGCGATAATCAATGGATAACCTCATACTTCCATCCTTTTTATTTACAAACAATACCGGTGCGCCCCACGGGGATACACTCGGGCGAATTACTCCTTTATCCAATAACTCTTGCAACTGCACTGCCAATTCCTTCATCTCGACTAGCGCCATACGATAGGGAGCTTTCGATACTGGTTCCGTTCCAGGAGCCAAATCAATCGTAAACTCCATCTCTCTATCTGGAGGTAGTCCAGGCAATTCATCAGGAAACACATCAGGAAAATCTCTTACTATTGGAATATCTTCAATCCTCACGCATTCTTTTTCCACGTCCTTAACATGAGCCAAATAAACTTCGCATCCTTGATGTCATAATCTCCTTGTCTCGATAGCCGTTAGAAATTTCTTCTCTTGTCTTTTCCCTTTGAATATCACTTCATCACCATCCTTGGTTCTTAACTTTACCTTCTTACTTTTACACTCTATCTGTGCCTCATGGTTTGACAACCAATCCATTCCTAGTATAACCTCAAATTCTCCTAACTTAAAAGGAATTAAGTCAGCAGAAAAGTGCCGACCTTCTATAGTGACATCACAATTAGGACAAACTTTATTAACAATGACTTTCTCTTGATTTGCTACCTCAAATATCAAATTAGGTTTTAGAGGATACGCAACACAATTTAGTTTATCAAGAATACTTTCAGAGATAAAAGATCTAGTAGCTCCAGAATCCAACAATACTTTTACTTCTACTGAGTTAATAACAAGCGTACCTGCCACCACGTCCACATCTTGCATCGCATCTTTTATTGTCATATTAAAGGTCCTAGCTCTGGATTGAGCTGACGGTGCTGGGAGAGGCGGTGATCCAGCAATCCTAAGAACATTGGCCTTCTGAACAGGCTCCTTCCAGTTTCTGGCCATATGGCCCACCTTTCCACATTTGAAACAAGCCAAGTCAGGCTTCTTTGCTCCATTTGGACACTCTGATGAATAATGCCCTTTCTGGTTACACTTCAACCAGGTCACGTCCAACTTATTACATCTTCCCGGGTGTCTCTTTCCACAAACCTTGTATTCTTGAATCTGAGGTCTGTTATCCTTTCCCGGTTGTCCTGTTTTCTGGAAACGGTTCTTCTAGGCTCCGTTACCGGGTTTAAACTTTTGAAATTTTTGGTTCTGACCTCCACCATTCTTTCCAAATTTCCCTCTAAACGTTGAACTTCCTTGCTCTTGCTCCGAGCTTTCAAACTTCCTTTTCCTTCCCTCATTTTCTCTCTTTGCAGCTTCACGCTCTCCTTCTACTATCATTGCCTTCTGCACCAAGGCGGCATAATTCTTGATCTCCAACAATGCCACTTGACTTCTAATCCATGGCTTAAGTCCCTGTTGGAACCTCTTAGCCTTCTTTGCCTCCGTATTTACATACTCAGGTACGAATCTAGACAGCTTCGAAAATTTCACTTCATACTCTGCTACCGACATATCTTCTTGTCTAAGGTCCAGAAATTTCATCTCCAACTGATCTTGCATATAACTTGGCAAATATTTCTCCAGAAACATTTCAGTAAACTTCTCCCATGTTAAGTCCTTTCCTTCCAGCAACTCCTTCGAAGATTCCCACCAGAAGCTCGCTTCATCTTTAAGGTAATAACTCGCATACTGGGCTTTCTTCTCATCCTTAACTTCTGCTAACTCAAATGCTTTTTCCATTTCTCTTAACCACAACTGTGCTTTTATCGGATCTGGCAAACCTAAAAATTCTGGAGGATGAACAGATTGAAAGTGTTCAAAGTTTCCAACTTTAGGGGCTACGGGTTGTTGCAAAAGCTGAGCAAGTCTGCTCATCATGGTGGTTTCTGGATTCACTGCTGGGTCTTGGGTTTGAATTTCTTCTTCTTGGTGATCTGGTGAGTTGGCCATTTCTTACAAACCTGATTGAGCAATTATTTAGCAATACAATAGCATGACATATATATCAACATTTATTATGAAATCTCTTTTTGCGGGTTTTAAGCTTTACCTAATTTTGCACATGCAATCCTATTACTACATAATTCTCATATCAGTGTTATTTTCTCATGGCACAGGGTATGATATTATGGGATTTTAAATATGGTTGTATGAAATCATGGTATTTAGAACAGTTTATGCATATCTTTAGGGTGCACAATAGAAAATAAGATATATAATGGGTTATTCAAACCAAGGGTACATGAATAAAAGTCTAGTTATCACAAGTTCAGAAATAAGGTACAATATTATAACAAGGTTAAACAAAGGAAAAACTGGAAAATATCCCCTATCTACCCCTAACTTCTAACAACTACTACTACAAAGTTTCGAGATACGATACAACAAATGAAAATGGGATCCCAACATCTGACCAAGTATCCTAAAGCCTACCGTCGCTGAAAAACAACAACTACGGGCTCAACCAAAAGTCCCGCCTAACATCTAATCATCCAGAATCTTTCTCAACACAATCAACATCCAACGAATGATCTTATGCAGCCTCCGGGCCTCAGCATCAGCATCACTAGTGGATGGTCCCTCATCCAATCTCCTCCGGGCAACCTGCTCCACCAACTGAATCCTAGCTGTCCATTCTTCCATCACTACTGAAGTCCTCTTCCTAGAGTCTCGAATCAACCTATCAACCAAAGCTCCCAACTCAGGAATACGGGAGTAAACAAAGTCTCGATCCTGGGCTAACTTGCCACCAACACTGACATGCACAATCTTAGGCATCTCAGACTCTGACTCGAGGGAAAGGGTCTCTGAATCTGGCCTCAAGGGTGAAATCTGCATAGGGATCTCACTACTCTCAGAAGGATCCTCCTCTGGATCTGAACTAACATACACAGGCTTCTCTAGAGAGGGTGGAATGGGGTCCACTAGGGTACCGATCAAACTAATCTCTGAATCGGAATCACTACCACTACTAGGATCCTGAGAGAAAATGCAAAAAAGCAACCAAGAAACATCGTTAGGGTTAAATAAAGCTTCCAGCTAACTCACACCCTAACTCTAGTCACCACTTTAGCTTATATACACTCTTCCTTAGACTATACATAATAGTCTAACTCAACTCTATATGAGTCGAACTCTCTCGCGATATAGATATATACCCAAAATACCCCTTTTTAATCCTAACTTATCTCAGGGACTAGATCATGTAGCTCTGATACCAACTTGTGAAGCCCTCAATCTCGGGATTAGAAAATGAGGACCCACACACCTTTAATCTACTAATTAAATAAGCATAAATCCAGATTAGCTACTAGCAGGATCAAACAGGATAATGTATGAGACAAGATAACAACTACCAATCATAGCATATAACTTACAACCCAAAATAAAACCAAATACATAGTCGATCCCGGCTTGGAACCGACAGATAACCCATTGTATCTTTACAACTCTTTGGCTAAGCGCTTGCTCACTCAAAAACTTTACTACCTGCTCTGGCAACCGGAAGCCCTCAACACGATAGGGACCACCATGTACGCACTTACGAGCAGTGCGCCTACGCCTGGCCGTCTTCTTGCTTAACTGTCATGGTTAGATTATAATAAAACATATGAGTATAAAACTCAGCAAGTAACTAGAAATCAGTTCTATGATATAAAATCCACAATATACGTTACTGATCTCAGGGCATTCTACTTTATCAATTCTAGGTGGCAGATTTTTATCTTTTTAGGCTATGAAAGGGGTTATGAAGAAAACTTTGAGCTTTCAAGGAACAAGGCTCAAGGTAGGGTGGAAGCCGACATTCATCACAAATCATTAACCGTATCACAAATGATCTTTCAAATGGAAAGCGACAATCTTTTCATTATAAGGAATCAATTATAAGATCAACAAAATCAACATCAGGGTTCACAAGCTATAAACGTCACAATATCACAATAAAATCTTTCCAGAACAATATAAACCTTTTTCATTTTCAAAAAATCAATTACTAAGTAGGAAAAATTCAATTCCTTTTTAAATAATTATAGAAGCCTTGATTGGACCACTTTATCTTCCATTTCATCATAATAATACGGGTGATCAGCCCGTACCGACCTCCATCCGGTCTTTAAGGTACCAATGGCATAATTTTAGCCTTAAACTGGACTAGCCCCGCTAGCCTCTTACTATGACTGGACTAGTCCCACTAGCCTCTTACGTCCCAATACAATCCATCATGAATTCGTTTGGAAAACCTTGAGTTGGAAAAAGGTAGGTTTACTAAATTCATTTTATCATTACCAAGAATATGAAATCATTCAGACTCTTTCAAGTCAAAACTCATTCTTAAGTTCAATTTCAAGAATTCAAGGTTAAGGAAATGAAACAAGGATAAGCAAAGTTCAATTCTAGGGATCTTGATCAATGATAACATGGTACTCAAGTTAGGGAAATCAAAACTGTTTCAAGGATCAATAGAGGAGAAGGTAAACAAGGAATGAAGCATCATTACAAGGGGTTCGTAAAGGTACTTATAGGGTTCATAACAGTTCATGGTATAACAAATAATCAGAATAGGAAAAAGGAGTTACCAAGGGTTGGATCAATAAGCTTATCAATAACAAGTTCACAAGATCAATGACAGGGTATCTCAATAATCGATAACATGGGTACATTACTTTAACAGTTCAATATTGTACATGGCATGAACAATATCCTCTTTTTAACCATTTAGAAAAGTAAGTAGAGTTACTTGCCTGAATTCGCTTTCCTGATGGTTGAACTACTGCCACCTAGTATACCTTTCCATTTCCTAGCCTGAATGCCCTCACACTCCGAATCTACAATCCAAAACCAAAACCTTAATTAGTTTCTCAACTCACGTTCCCGAAACATTCACTCAATACGATAACTCGATTGTACTCTTGACTCGAACTATACGAGTATAGTTTATACACACATGCACATAACACATTCTTTTCTCATAGCCTTTATATCTTTATATACTCAATAATCAACTTATACTCGCTTTAATCTCGATTATTCTTCAAATCAAACTAGTATAACTCATACGAGTACACAATTCATTCACAACTAAATCTTTACGACCATAACTATCACTTATAGCTTTTAAAATCAATCAACTTAGTTCCCTTTTCTTTTATTCCTTAATTCGAACCACATACCCCAATTAAACAAAAAAATCCATAGATATTCACATATATACATACAATCACTCTTTTGATTATCAAAAACCAAGTTTTGACTTTTAATTCTTAGGGCCTATGCGGCATTAATGTACAAAATCAATCAAATACTCACTTAGTTCACATAAACACATAACTCCTTCAAAAACCTTCAAAAAATCATTTTCCTTTCTTTTAATCATCAAAATTCGAACCATAACCATTTATATACACAATCAAATTTCTCAAAAATTACACCATGCAACTTTAGTTCGAGCATAATCCAACATTTAAACTAACACCCTTTTCTTTATTAACAAAATTCGAACCAAATCATACATATATGCTTACATGCAATTCAAGTTCATCTCTTAATTAAATCAAGCACTCATTTTATTCATAATTTTCGAATTACACATCAAAACATCACTTAGTGACTCAAACCGTAATCAAATTTTCCAATTAAATCATGCATGCATTCACTTAGCATCAAACCAATCTATTTTAGACCCATTTTTCATTCAGCTATAACCATAAATCATAACTAAAGAACCAAACAATGACATGCATCACTAATTCCTCTTTTAAACCAACATGAAATCTCATTTCTTACTAATTAAACTTAGTTTACACCAAGATCAAGTCACAAAATCCAATTCCCTTTTTATTTGTATAAAAGCCGAACCAAAACCTCAACATGCAACCCTCAAATTTTGATTTCTCAAGCATCCAATCAACTACACTAGTCCAAATACTTTTAAAACAATCATAAAAATCCTTTTATCAATCAACACACTTAAATTTCAAAAAAATACAAAACCCTATTTGAACTTTTCAAGAAACCAAGACATGCAAAGGCTACATACAAGTTTTAAAGTGCATAAAGCTCAAAAATCACATTATTTCAACTAGCACATCATTTTCTTAAAATCCCACCGGCTCTCCTTGGATCATGGCCGGTGGTGGTCGAACTTAAGAGTGCCCATAACGGGTCTCCTCTTGAGTTTTAAACCATAAAATCACTTTAAACTTCTCTTATGATCATATATCAAGAAATCACATTTTCTTGAACACAACCATGGAGATGGAACTATGAAAATTACATAAACACTTACATGCAAGTGGTGTTTGAGTAGTATATTGAAAATGAAGACTAAGGATCATAAAATCTTTGAATTTGGATGAGTTTTTGTTGTTGCATGCTAGAGAGAGAAGGGAAATGGAGAGAGAGCCGAGAGAGAGAGAAGAGTGATCGAGAGAGAGAGAGAGAGAGAAGTGCCACGGGAAGAGAAGAAAATAAAGGGGGGGAATACATGAGTTATATATAATAGGGGGCAGGGGTAGTTTAGTAAATTACTAATCCCCTTTTGATTTGATTTCCTTTCTCTTTTTACTCCAATAAAATAAAAATCGAATATTAAATATATCTCTTTCAGAAAGTTGAAAATTTTTGCGAATGACAATTTTAAGACGTAGATCTCGAAATTAGCTTTCCACCCATTACTCATAATAAACTTTTGAGCGTACGGTTGATTTTATATGATTTTTACAAGTTCACGCTAAAAATAGCATTTTAACACATAAAAATCATTTTAAAATGCAACGGTCATAAAATAATCCGTCTATCATTTTTAGAAAGTCTCTAGGACTAATCCGAAGATAACAAAATAAATTCCATGCCTTTACCTTACTCATATAATTTTATAAAAATGTGCAAAGGTTAAATAAACCTTATTCAAATCAAATAATTCCCTTAAATCTGTAAAAATATTAACAGATCATGTAATCACGCATACAGACAAGCAAGCACATATACTCACACATCACAACTCATGTCTGATCATAAATTTTTTTCTTTTTTATTATTATTCCTCTTTACGTGTACCGGGTGACGTTCTGCCTGACAGCCCGACGCTCAGCGTTTCAATTACGCTTCACAATTACCTTTACCAACCGACACGTCACTAGAACGAAATACTTTACTCAAATATTTTATTTCTCATAATAACACATATTTCACATTTTAAATACTTTAATCCCTTTTTAGGACGGGTTCCGTTCTACCTGACGGCCCGACAACACAGTTTAACTCCTAAGCTGACTCTTTAAATTGGAACGCTTCTATTTACGCTCCCAGATACTAATATACAATAAATACAATTAATCATCACTTAATCACATAATTTATAACCACGGAACATAAATCACATTTTATTCACATAATTACGACATAAAATTCTCAGTCGTCACAGTATCCCCTCTTTAACTAACTGAGCCAACCCTTGCGGACGCACTCACTCAATTTTCTTCAAACCTTTTCTCCAAACTCTAATTAATCATCAACTTTAACACGTGTAACTCTAATTAATCATCAACGTTAACACATAATTAAACATGATGGCAGAAACACTATAAGCATAATCTGCTTTTAAGAGCTAAATAAATTAAATAAAGAATACGTTCAACTATTAGATACAAAGGACGAGCAAAATTTAATAGCTACATCTAAAGAAAATAAAAAGGAAATAAAATTATGTGGGAGATTTAATGACATCTTTAGATCTGACAGATTATGAATTTAACAACCATTTAAAAATTTTGACTGGATTCAGCACCCATAAAGGTACTGTATCATTTATACAAGCACCACTATATCCATCGTTAGGGATTTGTTTCTGAATCCAAAATTGTGCCAAGTACTCGAGTCCTGTCCGTCCCATTATAGTTTTAATAATAACTGCCCTCTGGTTCATATGCATAAAAATAAAGTTATAAAATTGATTCTGCTAAACCGGCGAGTTTCTTGATCAAATTCCGGCCAAGTCTGGGGTTATTGATGAATTTTGATTGCAGATATAGGTTCCTGGTGTTGTGTAGTTTAATTCTGGAGGTGATGGTGGTGGGAGGATGCCAGAAGTGAGTTCTCCGGTCACCCTCGATTTTCCGGCGACTGGAACTGCAAAATTGCAATGCCTAGCAGAGTAAGCAAGGCGTAGGAAAGAGAAGCAGGTGATCAGAAAATAGAATTGACATGTAGAAAATACAGCAAGTGATTAGAGGATAGAAGCGAGGCATAGGAGAAGCAGACGAGTGATTGTTGAATGGGGTCATTAGACAAGTACAAGTAAAGTTGAAATTGATTATGATATGGCAAGTACTTCTAAACTTTTCTCGAGATATATTGCAAATATTTCTAAATTCTCTTGTGACATACTGTTAATACTCAAAATAGCTCTGTTTTATATCGGAAATACTTTGAATCCTTCAACCTTGAACCTGAGCCACATTATTTGATCTTTAAACCGCAAGCCTTATTCTTTGTGAACCATTTCTTGTTGATTTACCAGATATTAAACCACACAAATACAATACTACTTCACAAATATATATCCATCAAATACCAAATATTGAAACAGAATTGTTTGAACATACAAAAACTTTTATACTCAAGCATACCTTGTGATATCAAAGTACTAAAACCTTGTAAAAACATTATTCATCTAATACCCGATTATCCTACCGGCTGAAAGCCACCTCTTTTATGTACTTTGATATACCCTTTCGGTAACCATGAATTTTTACCATGCTCTTTTATAAATGTTTTATTGTTATTGATTATGATCTGGTTTTATTGAACCCTATTGTTTATCATATTGAAATGCTTTAGAATTGGATAGTTTTCTTTGTGTGGACCAGATTTGTGGTCAGACCATATCGATGGTCAAGTTAGGCCAATGTGTGCCTTGGATCCAGTCGTTAGAGCAGTGCTGTGTGCTTTGCTCGGGGTTAGTGCGTGACTGATCAGCAGCCTAACCTTGGTTTTAAAAACTTAAAATGAATATCCAATTCTATTGGTTGTTTAACAAGAAAATTGATTCCTTTGAATCATCTCGTTTATTATTGTTTAACATCAGTTATTGATAACATGACTTGCTGAGCTAGTTAGCTCACTCTTGCGAATCTTTTTATGTATTATACAGTTAAGAAGGATACGGTTGATAGCGAGGTTTCCTAGTTCAATGTTCGAGCTAGGATTCCAGATTATGATTGATCGAGCTAGCAAAAGCTTATGGCAGTAGTGAGATAGCAAGGTTGTAAGAATAATTTTATATCAGTTGTAAATTAAATTAGTTGGGATATGGTACATTGTAATAAAAGTTAAGGTTGTGGCTTGTTTTCATACTTTAACCTGTTGCGATCTGTGGTTATGTAAAGCAGGGTCATTACAAATAATATTTTATATACAGGTTTATATATTGACTATGTGTTGTGGACCCCAAACTTCTGACCCGGGTTTGGAGGGCGTCACAAGATGAACAAGTGCACCATTATGCCGAAGAAAGATGATGGAAAAATCATCTCAAATTGGCAAAGTACCTCGACGATTTCAGTTTCCAACTTCTCAAGCTCCTCCAAATCGATAACCTTGCTCCATAGAGCTCTAAGGCAGGCACTCAATTTCATCAAAGGTACTGCAACCTCAGCCTCTGTAGTTTTTTTGATGGCAAACTACAACAAGTAGTGGAGTATGAAATGAGCATCATGGCTCTTATACCCCACTACTTTCCTTTCCTTTGTGTGCACATATCGCCCTATGTTGGAGGCACAACCGTACGTCAGTTTAGTGTTTTTCAACACTGAACAAAAGATCTCCTTCTCTTTGTTCGACAAGTCAAAGATTGCTGCTCGTATTTCATGGTGTGCTCCATCTTCTGATAGAACAAGATGGAGGGGTTTTCTAATTCCCATTTCTTGTAAATCTTTACGAGCGGCAACATGATCTTTTGTCTTGCCACTTATATTGAGTAAAGTGCTCAATATGTTATCGCAAACATTTTTTTCTATGTGCATGGCGTCAAGGTTATGTCGAAGTGGATTATGCTTCCAATAAGGTAAATCAAAAAAAATTGACTTCTTTTTAAAAGAGCCCTCAGTTTTAATCTTTGCCTTTTTGTTCTGCAGGCCGAATTGGTTTACATACCCAGACAACAACTCTTCAATATCAGTTCCCGTTAAAACTAAAGGACACTGCCCCATTTCAATTGTGCCATTAAACCTTTTAGTATCCATTCTCCACTTGTGTGCAGAAGGAAGAAACTTTCGGTGGTTCATATAGCACATTTTCTTGCTATGCTTCAAATAAAGTGATGAAGTTTCATAATGGCAGACAGGACACCCTAGTTTGCCTTTTGTGCTCCAGCTGGACAATATAGCATATCCCGGGAAATCGCTAATAGTCCATAGCACTCTAGCACGCAAATTAAAATCTTCATCAGCCAAGGCATCATAAGTATTGACGCCGACCTCCCATAATTCTTTTAACTCGGCAATTAAAGGTTGCATGAACACATCAATACTATTCTTTGGTGAATCTGGACCAGATATTAGTGTCGAAAGAATTAGATTTTCTTGTTTCATGCATAGCCAAGGTGGGAGGTTGTAATTGACCAATACAATTGGCCAGGTACTGTGACTTAGGTTCATTGAACGATAGGGGTTGAATCCATCTGAGGCTACTACTAAACTAACATTCCGATTTTCTAATGAAAAATCAGGATAGTCAGCATCCATCGTCTTCCAAGCCTCTGTATCAGCCGGATGTCTTACTTTTCCATCCTGTTGACGTCCCACATCGTGCCATTTCATTAGTTTCGAATATTCCTTGCACATGTATAGCCTCTGCAATCTCGGCTTTAGAGGGAAGTACCTCATCACATTAGCTGGCACTTTGTGTATAACCTGCCCCAGATCACTAGCATCATTGCCTTTTTTTCCGGTAACACCCACCTAGAAACACCACAATTGTCGCATTTTTCTTTGTCTTTATTTTCTCCCCAGTACAACATGCAATTATTTCGGCAAGCATGTATTTTTTCATAGTGTAAGCCTAAATCCTTGATCATATTTTTTGCGGCATTCAAAGACAAAGGTATTTGGGCATCAGTGTAACACCCCAAATCCGGGGTCAAGATTTGGTGTCACTAAACAATCTTTACATAAAACAAATGAATATTCCATTAACCCCTTTAATTCGGATCGTTTACAGGTTATGGTATGAAACAAGAATCTAACCCTTTTTCCACTCACAATAACTAGAATACAATTAGAAATACCTTTGAACTAATGCTCTTGTCACATTCTTCTAACATCTTCAACATCTCGCATCAGAATTTTCTCTAACTCCTGCTGTCTATCAAAGCTATTCACTTTTATCCTTATCTGTTTCTGGCAGAAATAAGAATTTACAAAGCAAGAGTGAGCCAAATACGCCCATCAAGTATATAATTTGAGTTTCAAACATTAATATCAACGAAAACTTACGGACAAAATCTTAAAACAATTTTTAAACCATTTTATTTATTTTGAGTGAGTGAGCGAATAAATGTTGGCCGTCACCAGCCTTTAACTAAAATCCAAAAATGTCAAGCGATTCCCCGATTCATCTCCTGAATTAGGGTTTGTCCGGTTTTGGGAATCATGAAATCATTCTAGAGAGAATGCCGTTAATGGCGATCAACAACAAATTAGACTGGACACTAGTTCGCATCTATATTCTGCTGATCAGTCAGTATATAATGCAGATCTATATCTCATATATAGATCCAGTCGGGTCCCCAGGCACTACGGCCCATCTCGAGGCACCAGTCATCCCGGTCCTCAGGATTAAGTAAAACTCAATCCCCAAAATATCACTATCCAGCCCGTAGAGTGTTTTGATGTCAAATCATTTTGAATTCAAAACATCCCAATTCAGGGTTCGCAAAAACCCGAAAGAATGGGTATTTGCTTACGAGAGCAATCGAATTATAGGAACAATAATGAAAGGAACTTGCATAATCAGAGTAATTGCAGCGAAATGTAAAATAGTTAACTATTCTGAACTTAGAATAGGAGCGAATAATATTTGCAGTATTTAAAAGAAAATTTAAGAATACTTGCAGTATTTAAAAGAAAAATCCAGAATACTTGCAGTATTTAAAAGAAAATCACGAATACTTGCCTCAATAAGCTTTAACCGCTATTGACTTTGGTTCGACTTTGATCGTTCGGCTTTATTGTCAAACTACTATTCTATTCTGGATACGATCCCAACATTCAGACCCTTTAGTTGGAACTTCGTTGATCTCGACGTCTAATCACTAGATCGTTCCTAGTCCGATGTCAAATCTCGGGTCTTCCGTTTAAAACCTACAGGGTTGAAATACCCTAATTCAGATAACTGCTTAAGGTTAACATCAAATCGTTATCCTATTCTACCCATACGATTTCATAACCGCACTCATATTTATATGTATTATTGAAATACACATAGCAATTATGGTTCACATCTTCGAAACTCGGTTCGGTATTTATTTTCGGAAAATACATATATTCGTCATTTTGAAAAACAGGGCAATCGATTATTTGTAAATTATTTTGTCTCAATCGCACTTAAGTTCATATTATATAACTATATATGGTTATTCGACGTCTCCGCTAATTATAGGTTACGTTCCCGTAATTTCGGAATTAATTTCCCGAAAATCGGGCAGCGTTTCCTTTGTTTGTCAGTCTACCCGTCGAACATCCCGACGTCAAATCAATCACAGCCAATTTCAAACCAACTACAATTCAATCCCCAACCACCGATTTCAGTTCATAACATTAATCCGCAAATTCACACACACCAATTAAAATAATTATCAATTAATACTCGCATTTTTCATTTTAATTCGCATTTTATAATTTTTATTCGTATTTTGCATTTTATTTGTAGGACTCAGATAAAAATCATCATCGCCCACCGTCGGCTCGCCGAGTCTCATCGCCGACGGCGGTAAAATTCATCGGTGCCCGATAAATTCGGGTTTCCATACGAATTCCACCGATTAATTATTATTAATCTCTCGCACGAAATATTTATTTTTATTTCATGAATTCCAATCAAATAAATCCTGCAGAAAAGAATTGATTAAAATTAAAATTAATATAATCATAACCCAGCAAGAAGCACGCGCAAACACGCGCCCCCAATCGGAAAGCAACCGGAAAACAACACCAACTAGGTGATCGGAAAATAAACAGAACAACAACAGGTAACAACCAACACCACAAAACCTTCAACTCTACATACATACGCGTGTATACAAACGCGCATATACACACGAATCAGAAAACAAGAAATAGTCGGCAACTATTACCGGAAAAAGAAGGCAGCGATGCCGGAAAAAACAGGGGAAACGGAGCACAGGGGAAGAAAGGGAGAGGGAGACGGGGAGAAAAGAGGTCGGGAGAGATTTGGGGCGAGAGAGAGGAAGAGAGCGGAAGGAGAGATCGAGGGAGACAAGAGAGGAAAGAGAGAGATTGATTTATCAGATGATGCAAGAGGCGGTGGTGACACCGTGTTTGTGATGTATATATTTTTTTTTCTTTCGTTGTTTTCTTATTTTATTTTCATTATATCCCGTTTCGAATAGCAATCGCTAATTTATCAATACATATCGTGTGCAGAAATTTATCGGAAATATAAAATAATTCGAAAATAATTCTAAATATTTTTTAAAATATTTAAATATTGATAACTAATAAAATAACGGTTTAAGAACATTTTCAAATCGCACATTGGACCCGTATTTTATAGTTTAACGATTACACGAGCGATTAAATAAAAGCTAGCATATTTTTGAAATAATTTTAAAATTCTTGAAATATTCAAAACTTAATAAAATAAAATTTCCATGATTTTTGAAACAATCTGGAATTAAATACGGATTTTACAAGTAAATGAAATCGAAAAATCATTTAAAAATAATTATTAAATTAAATTTTTTTTACTAAATTTTGTAAACTCCTAAAAATGATAAATAAAATTATAAAATAACAAAAATAATTTTAGGAGCAATTTTAGCATTTATGAGAATAAATATTCAATAAAAATCATTTTACAATGCATTAACTTCATACTGCTCAATAATGAATTATAAAATTAACCTTTACGCCCAACAATTTACAACCAATTGATAACACAGCAACCCATAACTGACTGAACCATTACATATTTTATTTATTTAATATTTCAATAATTATATTTACATATCGATCAGAAAATGGGTTACTTAGCCGCTAAGTAACTGAAAAGACGATACGATTTTAATACCAGAATTGGATAATTATCAAAACAGAGCTTCCTATAAAATTCTTTATACGAAATTAAGTTAATAATGTCTCGCCTTTTGAGAATATGGATTCTTATCGATAAAATGATTTGCGTATCGAAAATTTTACACTGGGACTCGTACAGGTCAAACCGTACCCCGGATCGAAAAAGTCAAAACACGGAAAGTGTTCAGAATTATCAGATTAGGTTAGGAAGGAGTTTTCGGAAGACTTTCGGGTTGTAAAAACGCAAAAACAGTTGAAGTGGGACGATTTCTGATTCTAAAAATTAATTTTATAATTATGTAAAATAATCATTATAAATTCTATAAATCCTTATAAAATCATATGGTAATCCAAAAATTACCGGAAAAATACCAAAATTATATATATTTAATTCTGGATAATTAAAAATTAAAATATCTACATTTTTATCAGAAATAAATATCCAAATATTAATATCAATTATCAAATAATTCACCGAAATTCACATAAAAATAACCTAATAATTATTTATTGATAAAGACAAGTACATAATATTTCCCAGGCGTTACATTCTTCCCCCTTAAAAGGATTCTGTCCTTAGAATCATGCTAAGGAACAGACCATGATGTTTTCCAAGTGTCTTACTTAAAATTTTTCAGTTCTCATCACCTTAATCACAACTCAACCGCCTTTTACCGTCATCACATTTATCAGTTGCTCATGCAACTTCTAACTCAATCTTTTATTTCACATATTTGGAGCTAAATTACTCTTTATAGTCATACACACATAAATGCCTTATGGACTCGTTACACCTGTGACAACAAGACCAACTCATTCACAATCGTTCTATCTATCTCACTATTTCAAAAGACCAACTTAATTTACACTAACCTTCTTTTCTTTCCGATTCTAATAGTTTCCTGTTCATGAAATTTCTATTTTCACTGGCTGTTCTTCTCTACTTATCATGTCTCCTTCTGTTCGGTTAAATTGACCTATAATCGTTACCAATCGTATTCAAGAATCTTTAATCGATCTCCTGTATTTCCTATTCATCTACACCCGATGTCCTGAGTTCATGACGTTTGATGCTTCAAAATGTTCTACATCTATTCAAAAGCTGAAAAGAAAAATCTCGGTAATTGCATTTACTCACCACTTGGTAGCATACTTCTATTTCTTTTCAATTACTATCAAGTAGATTCATCAAGCGAGAATCTGCTATTATCTGAAAGGAAATATAAATTTGGAACGGAATGAATCATAACTTTATTTAAAAACCCGGTCTCGTGGGTGCTAATACTCATTTGGTTGTCCTATCAAATTAGATATCAATACGAACTTTGATGCTCATAATGTCTCATACTGAAGTCAACATCAATCATCTGTATTAATACCACCTTTGATATTCAACAACAAAGTAAGTATCAGCATAACCCAAAAGACGGATGAAAACCTATTCTTCAGTTCCTAACTTTTCTAATTCTTTTACCCATTTCTCAACAATCTTAATGGTATTCACTCTTTTATTTCTATTTGAAACATCTATTCCTAAATGGACCTTTCATGTTTGATCTTTACCCACACAATCTATTCCTAAATGGACCTTTCATGTTTGATCTTTACCCACACACTGGAGCTCATAATCAAATATAACCCAAATTCATATCTTTGAAGCTGAGAATGCAGCTGTTATTTTCCCACTCTTTGCAAGCATATCTTCAGGCGTTCAACTTGGTCTTCCTTAGTACTTGAATTAGTGTGGATGTTATCAATAAATACAATACACTATCCTAATACTCCTGGTACATGGTGTTCACTTCATCTTCACACTTACAATTCCTAATAATCGAAACGTAACTTCATACTTCTATTCTCTCTTTCCATGACCACTTTTGTGCACAGCGCAAACTACTCTTTATTTCATTATATTTTTTCATTCCACATTTCTGAAGTTTTCCTTCACTTATTATTTCATCCCTATTAAGTTAGACGATACAGGGCTTTTAACACCAGCTTGACTTTGTGCAGTAACCGATGAGAAATTCTTACCTCATTCCCTGAGGTACTCTTGGTAAATCATTCGTTCGAACTCCCGGGACTTCACTTTAATTTTAAAGAATTTCGACATGAGATTCGTTGCAACGTTCTTCTCTAGTAGTTCTCCATCAATGCCTTTGTTTATTCATCCCTGTTTACACGCATTTTCGGAACGAATTCCTATCTCCAACTATCGGCGTTTCACTTCATTCTCCTGACAATTCTGGCACAACCGATGTTCCCAACTTGCATATTTTATGGATTCTTTTATAAAATTTCTTTATCATCCTTTTGATTCCACTTCTTTTCTTGATTAGTTCTTCATTCTCATTATTCATTATCTTTTTCATACACAACGGATTTCTTTTTCTTAGTAATATTACTCTGTTTATTATTGGATAGGTCATTTCTGAAGTTCGCACTGGAATAAAGGCTTTTATTTGTACTATTCAAATTCTTACTAACAGAGTTATCGAATTTCGTCGGTAGCTATTTCCTTAGCCTTGCTTGACGTATCACATATCGCGTGTTTGACTTCTCTTCATTAACCATCATCTCTTTTCCTGAGTTCACATGCGGACTTCATCAATCTCCGTCTTTCATTGGGTGCTTGAAATTGCGAGCTTTCCATTATTCTACAACAACTTCCATTCAATCGTCGTTCAAAAGAAGTGTACATTCAAATCTTTCATTAATTCGTCATTCAATATGGGTATACACCCAAGTCCATCTTGGAACGCTATTGCAAATTATATATAATCCCTTTTCTTTATCTTGAACCTTCAGTTCTTAAAAGAATTCTTATTACTAGCATGTACCGGAAATTTCATGTTCCTCTTATTCATCGAAAAGAGCATATTCTTCTGGATCAACCTTGCACCTGGTTGTAGTAACACCATATTAATTGAACTAAGCTTTCAATTTACGTCAACGCCATTACTTTTTCTCAAATTTCTTATCGCTTTCATTTCGGATCTGGAAATCATGTTAGAGCTTGACTCAATCTAATTGGAATCGATCTCCATTTAACTAACCATTAATTGGTAAAGTTGATCAATTAACTCCTTTAGCTGATCACTTAAACCAAATGCTGACTAGCTAACTGGAATCAAAGACCAATTATATAAAGTCAGTTTGGTCATAACAACTTTCTCAAGAACCGAGATCGCAATTATTTGGAATACTGACGAGAACGAAAATATACTTCTTTGTCCTTAACTATAGGGTAATTTCTAAAAAATTTGGGCAGCACTTCCCCTACACCATTGACTACCAGTCGGACTCAAGTCGACACCATCAATCAAGCACATCGTCCGTAATCATATCCGTCCACTCCCATCAGTCACATCCATCCAGTCAACACAATTCAGATTATATCATTTTTGATCAACATATATATGATTAACTGGCATGACATATATCTTTTTAATTGGGAAATTGGGTTTTACACCAACAATGATTAATATAACAATACCCTTCTCCGTCCATTCAGAACATTACGAATTGTTATTAATGAACTTAAGGTTTGATTTCATGATTCTTTTAATTTATTTCTGACCATTATTAATCGGTTTATCTTTTAATAATTGTGCATGGTCTTCATTATTACCGTCACAATCTCATAGAAACTCAATCGTTTGATCATTATTTCTTGAAAAATTTCACAATCGAGTCACCATTGCTTCATCTCTACTTATGGCTTCGCATCGAACTGTCATCACTGAATCGGATATGAGCATTGAATTCACAATCACTTATTTACGCAAATTAGAAAACTTCACAATTTCTTGAAGAACACGTTCGAAGTTTGATTACATTTAAGATTTCTTCCATCTTGAATCTTCACGACCAGTATCTTCCAGCGATGAAGGGATGTTTCACGTCGTAATTACATGTCTGAGTCATTGTTCAGAATTTCCTTGATCTTTGATCGTCGTCCCGATACTCGTTTGCTCTATTTGAGCACACCACTTCACTTCCTTATTTCATAATTAATGTATGATTCGCTAACCATTCATTTCACATCGAAACCCTCTGGTTTGAAGTGCATTATGTTAACGCAATCTACCATACTGATGAGATCCTCGTAACATAAATAACTGTCTGACTTGATATATTCGCCATGTCCACATTTGTCGGTGCATCCATTTTTCCTCGCTCGCAGATGTCCACCATTTATCAATTTACAGTCGTATCTATATTCGTTGTATGGTTCCACGTATCACACTATTTCAGTTTTTATGAAATCGTCAGAGATCAGGCTTTGCGCAAAAGGAGAGTTTTTGAACATGATTTTGATTAAAAATGGAATAAGGAATAACAATGCAACAACCAATTAAAAGAATTTGTAAAGCAGAAAATTGAAGGAAGAAAAATGAGTGAAGAATGAGACAACCATATTCGTACTCAAGATGGCCAGTCTTTCATACTATATGGCATATAGCATATGATTAGGTGGTGTCCCACCCGACTCTTCGTCATTTCGACAAAGCGTCATACCACAACACTGTTGTCTCAATCAGGAATCAAGAAATTGGAGAAGTGAAACAATTCGGAAGGAATATAATAATTTTTCTTTCATTTTCGCCTCATATAATTTATTAACAGAAGAAGCTCATACATATTCAAAACTCGGGAAGAACACATGCTATCGTATTTGTAAAAGAATAACATTGTAGATCACCATTGGTCACCGTCCACGCTCCATTTACGTATGCCTCTAGGGACCATTCGGATGAGAGATTCACCGTCATGTTATAACTTCGGAATGTCTTCTGGAAATGCCTCCATGTCCAAGATTGTAATGATTTGACCATAATTGCGTTCTTGTGAAATTTATAACCATTGCTTCAGATTCCATTTATTCCGCATAAAATAACCATCGATCACGCAACGCCTCAGTTTTGTCGATAAAATATGATTCTTCTGCCCATCATCTAGAAGATTCTGCCATTTCCTTCAATCATCCTCTAACCGCTCTAATCAAGAATTTCGTTAAATTTTAATAATTTCATATATTGGGGTAAATAATATTTTAATATGTTGATTCAATTATTAATTTTATTGAACAACATTTACTTTCATTTTCACAGCAAACCTTAAACCTTTTCCCTGCTGGTGGGTCTACTTGGCCC
The DNA here is from genome assembly GCF_009905375.1 of Apium graveolens. Lineage (NCBI taxonomy): Eukaryota > Viridiplantae > Streptophyta > Magnoliopsida > Apiales > Apiaceae > Apium > Apium graveolens. The sequence continues at coordinate 77,548,196 of NC_133649.1, forward strand.
TTTGAATTAACAATACTGAATCTAATTCTATTCTTCTTTTTAGGTCATTTTCTGTTTATAATAACAAGAACTTAAGTAGTACCTCGACAACCAAATTGTAAAACTTATTTCATGCAAAATCTTTTGAAAGTTGATTAAGGAAATCTTTTCCAAAATCTCATTTTTAAAGTTTTGAAAAATCAAATATTTGGTCGTCATTACTATATAAGTTACTTGCTATTTTCCTGATTTACCAATGAAATTTCTAATTAAAGAATGCCCTTATGAGGGTCTCTTCACTTTGGTACCTATTCCATATTTTCTCGGACTCCGCTCGCACTTATTAGTCGCAAAAACTTCATTCGTCGTCGTAAATCATTTTATTCACAATTCCACCGCAACGCTGACATTTAGTACTGTCTTTGATATTCTTGTCGTCGTCCTTGACGTTATGCTTGCAACCACGCCTGCGATTCGACGTTCGGTCTATCGATAGGGTCACATTTTCTCGCTAGTCTTATCTCTACCTAGTAAGGTAGATATCATTCCTCGCGCAGCTCCCGATAAGTGATAAGATTCTTCTCACAATGGTGGTGCCTTCAAAACGTGCAACATTGGTTCTTCATCAGCTTCCATCAACTGGTTGCTTCCGGCGTGAAGCTCGTCCTACTACCTAATTCTAAGTTAAATCGTAGCTTCTCTTACATAAATTCTCACAAGAATCGATCGCATTTTTCTCAAAACCGCATGAACTGTTGGGTAACATACCCAATCTTCGTCGATCTGTCGATCTTTCATTACTGTAGGATCTAAGAATTCAATATACCTATAGCGTTGCGACATTCGCCTTACACTTTCTCAACAATCCTATCTTACCAACTCCAGACCAGATCTGCTAACCCTAATTCGCACTCAACTCAATTCATCATGAATATGTCTAGGGTCTTTCCTATCCTGTACGACCTATCATTCCTATCTTAATCTCACCTATTCTTATTTCAGTGACCAATAACCTGCAGCTCTGATGCCAACTGTAACACCCCAAATCCGGGGTCAAGATTTGGTGTCAGTAAACAATCTTTACATAAAACATATGAATATTCCATTAACCCCTTTAATTCGGATCGTTTACAGGTTATGGTATGAAACAAGAATCTAACCCTCTTTCCACTCACAATAACTAGAATACAATTAGAAATACCTTTGAACTAATGCTCTTGTCACATTCTTCTAACATCTTCAACATCTCGCAGCGGAATTTTCTCTAGCTCCTGCTGTCTATCAAAGCTATTCACTTTTATCCTTATCTGTTTCTGGCAGAAATAAGAATTTACAAAGAAAGAGTGAGCCAAATACGCCCAGCAAGTATATAATTTGAGTTTCAAACATTAATATCAACGAAAATTTACGGACAAAATCTTAAAACAATTTTTAAACCATTTTATTTATTTTGAGTGAGTGAGCGAATAAACGTTGGCTATCACCAGCCTTTAACTAAAATCCAAAAATGTCTAGCGATTCCCCGATTCATCTCCTGAATCAGGGTTTTGTCCGGTTTTGGGAATCATGAAATCATTCTAGAGAGAATGCCGTTAATGGCGATCAACAACAAATTAGACTGGACACTAGTTCGCATCTATATTCTGCTGATCAGTCAGAATATAATGCAGATCTATATCTCATATATAGATCCAGTCGGGTCCCCAAGCACTACGGCCCATCTCGAGGCACCAGTCATCCCGGTCCTCAGGATTAAGTAAAACTCAATCTCCAAAATATCACTATCCAGCCCGTAGAGTGTTTTGATGTCAAATTATTTTGAATTCAAAACATCCCAATTCAGGGTTCGCAAATAACCCGAAAGAATGGGTATTTGCTCACGAGAGCAATCAAATTATAGGAACAATAATGAAAGGAACGTGCATAATCAGAGTAATTGCAGCGAAATGTAAAACAGTTAACTATTCTAAACTTAGAATAGGAGCGAATAATATTTGCAGTATTTAAAAGAAAATTCAAGAATACTTGCAGTATTTAAAAGAAAAATCCAGAATACTTGCAGTATTTAAAAGAAAATCACGAATACTTGCCTCAATAAGCTTTAACTGCTATTGACTTTGGTTCGACTTTGATCGTTCGGCTTTATTGTCAAACTACTATTCTATTCTGGATACGATCCCAACATTCAGACCCTTTAGTTGGAACTTCGTTGATCTCGACGTCTAATCACTAGATCGTTCCTAGTCCGATGTCAAATCTCGGGTCTTCCGTTTAAAACCTACAGGGTTGAAATACCCTAATTCAGATAACCGCTTAAGGTTAACATCAAATCGTTATCCTATTCTACCCATACGATTTCATAACCGCACTCATATTTATATGTATTATTGAAATACACATAGCAATTATGGTTCACATCTTCGAAACTCGGTTCGGTATTTATTTTCGGAAAATACATATATTCATCGTTTTGAAAAATAGGGCAATCGATTATTTGTAAATTATTTTGTCTCAATCGCACTTAAGTTCATATTATATAACTATATATGGTTATTCGACATCTCCGATAATTATAGGTTACGTTCCCGTAATTTCGGAATTAATTTCCCGAAAATCGGGCAGCATTTCCTTTGTTTATCGGTCTACCCGTCGAACATCCCGACGTCAAATCAATCACAGCCAATTTCAAACCAACTACAATTCAATCCCCAACCACCGATTTCAGTTCATAACATTAATCTGCAAATTCACACACACTAATTAAAACAATTATCAATTAATACTCGCATTTTTCGTTTTAATTCGCATTTTATAATTTTTATTCATATTTTGCATTTTATTTGTAGGACTCAGATAAAAATCGCCATCGCCCACCGTCGGCTCGCCGAGGCTCATCGCCGACAGCGGTAAAATTCGCCGGTGCCCGATAAATTCAGGTTTCCATACGAATTCCACCGATTAATTATTATTAATCTCCCGCACGAAATATTTATTTTTATTTCACGAATTCCAATCAAATAAATCCTGCAGAAAAGAATTGATTAAAATTAAAATTAATATAATCATAACCCAGCAAGAAGCACGCGCAAACACGCGCCCCCAATCGGAAAGCAACCGGAAAACAGCACTAACTAGGTGATTGGAAAAGAAACAAAGCAACAACAGGTAACAACCAACACCACAGAACCTTCAACTCTACATACATATGCGTGTATACAAACGCGCATATACACACAAATCGGAAAACAAGAAACAGGCGGCAACTATTACCGGAAAAAGAAGGCAGCGATGCCGGAAAGAACAGGGGAAACGGAGCACAGGGGAAGAGAGGGAGAGGGAGACGGGGAGAAAAGAGGTCGGGAGAGATTTGGGGTGAGAGAGAGGAAGAGAGCAGAAGGAGAGATCGAGGGAGACAAGAGAGGAAAGAGAGAGATTGATTTATCAGATGATGCAAGAGGCGGTGGTGACACCGTGTTTGTGATGTATATATTTTTTTCTTTCGTTGTTTTCTTATTTTATTTTCGTTATATCCCGTTTCGAATATCAATCGCTAATTTATCAATACATATCGTGTGCAGAAATTTATCGGAAATATAAAATAATTTGAAAATAATTCTAAATATTTCTTAAAATATTTAAATATTGATAACTAATAAAATAATGGTTTAAGAACATTTTCAAATCGCACATTGGACCCGTATTTTACAGTTTAACGATTACACGAGCGATTAAATAAAAGCCAGCATATTTTCGAAATTATTTTAAAATTCTTGAAATATTCAAAACTTAATAAAATAAAATTTCCATGATTTTTGAAACAATCTGGAATTAAATACGGATTTTACAAGTAAATGAAATCAGAAAATCATTTAAAAATAATTAATAAATAAAATATTTATTCCTAAATTTTGTAAACTCCTAAAAATGATAAATAAAATTATAAAATAACAAAAATAATTTTAGGAGCAATTTTAGCATTTAAGAGAATAAATATTCAATAAAAATCATTTTACAATGCATTAACTTCATACAGCTCAATAATGAATTATAAAATTAACCTTTACGTCCAACAATTCACAACCAATTGATAACACAACAACCCATAACTGAATGAACCATTACATATTTTATTTATTTAATATTTCAATGATTATATTTACATATCGATGCAAAAATGGGTTACTTAGCCGCTAAGTAACTGAAAAGACGATACGATTTTAATACCAGGATTGGATAATTATCAAAACAGAGCTTCCTATAAAATTCTTTATACCAAATTAAGGTGATAATGTCTCGCCTTTTGAGAATATGGATTCTTATTGATAAAATGATTTGCGTATCGAAAATTTTACACCGGGACTCGTATAGGTCAAACCGTACCCCGGATCGAAAAAGTCAAAACACGGAAAGTGTTCAGAATTATCAGATTAGGTTAGAAAGGAGTTTTCGGAAGTGTTTCGGGTTGTAAAAACGCAAAAACAGTTGAAGTGGGACGATTTCTGATTCTAAAAATTAATTTTATAATTATGTAAAATAATCATTATAAATTCTATAAATCCTTATAAAATCATATGGTAATCCAAAAATTACCGGAAAAATACCAAAATTATCTATATTTAATTCTGGATAATTAAAAATTAAAATATCTACATTTTTATCAGAAATAAACTTCCAAATATTAATATCAATTATCAAATAATTCACCGAAATTCACATAAAAATCACATAATAATTATTTATTGATAAAGACAAGTACATAATATTTCCCAGGCGTTACAATCAGGAAATGCGTCTCTTATTAACTCCAGTAATTCCCCAAAGGCAGACTCGGAAATTCCATGAGCACACTTTAAATGATAAAGTTTGATCAGGAAACTTAACCGAGAGAATTTAGTGGATCCGGGGTATAGTGGTTGTTTACCCTCCCTAACATGGCCATAAAACTTTCTAGCCTCTGCATTTGTTAGACTTTCATAGTCATTTTCTAAATCTCGAAACTTTTTACCCGTATAATTGAACATTTCACCTAAATTATCTTCGAAATCCATCCCCGTCCCCGAATCCATGAAGTCAGTACTACCGTCTACTTTGGTATGTGATACCTCGCAAATCCATTTCATATGTAGTGGAGAAGGGCCACTAAATATGAGATGATCATAGATAACTGTTTGAGTGTGCCAATAACGGTTGACACATACTTTGCAGGGGCACTTCATTTCTTCTCCTTTAACATGAATTGGAAATGAATTTTCCAAAAATGCCTTTATCCCTCGTAAATATTCTTTACTAGATTTTGGAAATCCTATCCAGCTACTATAATCATCTTCCATTAGTACACTGTATAATATAGCCTGCGAAGTTAAAAGATTAAAAGTCTACCTAAAAAGGCCCGTGTAATCCTCTATGTGCACTATACTGCAGTGATACTAGATAAACTAATAATTTCCTACATCTCATTCCCCATTTTTATCCATGCTTTCATTTTTATTAAATTTTTTACTTCAATTTACAATTATAACTTTTAAATAGCACACAGGGAATAAATGTTAGAATGTAAAAGATCAATAGTCAAAGACTTGTATAGCACATAAAATCAGTTTGAGATTAGATTAATGTCTTAAGTATTCGAATAATATATATTTATTTAATTGTACAAGGAACTAAGGAAGGCCCAGTACTGCTAAGAGACGATAAAAACAAGACACAGTAACCAAATGGCAAACAGAGTTAAGCCTTGCATTTGGACATTAAATAACAAAAAACAGCGAATAAGCAACATAATTTCATCAATTCATCTCGGCACGTAATCACAACAAGAAATGCAATAACCATAATTACAAGAATCTAAAACAATAAAACTCAAACATAACACACATACACTGGATAGAGAGGCAGAGAGAGAGAGAGATAGAGAGAGGCAGAGAGAGAGAGAGAGAGACAGATAGAGAGAGAGAGAAACAGAGAGAGAGAGACAGAGAGAGGGGGGAGATGACCACAAACACATATTACATTCATATTAAACACAAACTCTAAACGTATTACACATATTACACATATTAAACACAGACACATATTAAACATATTAAATAAGCAGGGATAAATACATAAAATCAAAAATAAAGTTCAATTAGAGGTTACCTTGGTCCAAAATCGAAACCACAAAGCAGCTCTGAACCCTAATTGCTAGCTCCAATCGAAACCCTAAAATTCCGAAACCCTAATTGCACGCCCTAACTCCGTTGCAGAGAACCCGAACAACCGAAATGTTGCTGAGAACCACCTAATTGCTGCTGAATCCACCGAAATGAGAGCGGCTGAGGTGAGGCTGAGGTGAGAGTGCGGCTGAGGTGAGGTGGGGCTGAGGTGAGAGTTAGGGAGAGTGAGATGGGTGAGAGTTAGGGAAAGTGATATGGGTGAGAGTTAGGTAGTGTTGGTGAGAGGTGAGTGAGTGAGCGAGGTGGGAGGCTGAGGTGAGTGAGTGAGATCGAGAGAGAGTGATGTTTCTGAGAGAGAGACAAGGCTAGGGTTTTGTTTGTGAAAAATTTTGGGGGGAAATTTAGCCGCCCATATTTTCACTGCACCTTTTGAACGATTTTCATTTTTTTTCATTTTTTCATTTTTTTCATTTTTTTTCATTTTTTTCGTAAATTTTAGAAAAAACGATATTTTAATGTCCCGATCCGACCATGATCCGGGTATTATATTTTTTTGATTATTTTTTCCCAATGTTAGGATGGCAGTTTAATAACATCCGTACGGTTGGATCGTCGAGAAAACCTATTAAAAAAATCGAACGACGAATATGTGGGTCGAACCGTTAAATGAACCCTATTACGATCCGACCATGATCCGGGCATTACATTTTTTGATTATTTTTTCCCAATGTTAGGAAGGCAGTTTAATAACATCCGTACGGTTGGATCATCGAGAAAACCGATTAAAAAAATTGAACGACGAATATGTGGGTCGAACCGTTAAATGAACCCTATTACAATCCGACCATGATCCGGGCATTATATTTTTTGATTATTTTTTCCCAATGTTAGGAAGGCAGTTTAATAACATTTGTACGGTTGGATCGTCAAGAAAATCGATTAAAAAAATCGAACGACGGATATGTGGGTCGAACCGTTAAATGAATCATATCCTGACATATGAACCCTATTACAATCCGACCATGATCCGGACATTATATTTTTTGATTATTTTTTCCCACTGTTAGGAAGGCAGTTTAATAACATCCGTACGGTTGGATCGTCGAGAAAACCGATTAAAAAAATTGAACGACGAATATGTGGGTCGAACCGTTAAATGAACCCTATTACGATCCGACCATGATCCGGGCATTATATTTTTTTGATTATTTTTTCCCAATGTTAGGAAGGCAGTTTAATAACATCCGTACGGTTGGATCATCGAGAAAATCGATTAAAAAAATTGAACGACGAATATGTGGGTCGAACAGTTAAATGAACCCTATTACGATCCGACCATGATCCGGGCATTATATTTTTTGATTATTTTTTCCCAATGTTAGGAAGGCAGTTTAATAACATCTGTACGGTTGGATCGTCGAGAAAATCGATTAAAAAAATCGAACGACGGATATGTGGGTCGAACCGTTAAATGAATCATATCCTGACATATGAACCCTATTACGATCCGACCATGATCCGGGCATTATATTTTTTGATTATTTTTTCCCAATGTTAGGAAGGCAGTTTAATAACATCTGTACGGTTGGATCATCGAGAAAACCGATTAAAAAAATCGAACGACGAATATGTGGGTCGAACCGTTAAATGAACCCTATTACTATCCGACCATGATCCGGGTATTATATTTTTTGATTATTTTTTCCCAATGTTAGGAAGGCAGTTTAATAACATCCGTACGGTTGGATCATCGAGAAAACCGATTAAAAAAATTGAACGACGAATATGTGGGTCGAACCGTTAAATGAACCCTATTACGATCCGACCATGATCCGGGCATTATATTTTTTGATTATTTTTTCCCAATTTTAGGAAGGCAGTTTAATAACATCTGTACGGTTGGATCGTCGAGAAAATCGATTAAAAAAATCGAACGACGGATATGTGGGTCGAACCGTTAAATGAATCATATCCTGACATATGAACCCTATTACGATCCGACCATGATCCGGGCATTATATTTTTTGATTATTTTTTCCCAATGTTAGGAAGGCAGTTTAATAACATCCGTACGGTTGGATCGTCGAGAAAACCGATTAAAAAAATCGAACGACGAATATGTGGGTCGAATCGTTAAATGAATCCAAACATATGAACCCTTTTACGATCCGACCATGATCCGGACATTATCTTTTTTGATTATTTTTTCCCAATGTTAGGAAGGCACTTTAATAACATCCGTACGGTTGGATCATAGAGAAAACCGATTAAAAAAATCGAACGACGAATATATGGGTCGAACTGTTAAATGAATCCTATCCTGACATATGAACCATATTACGATCCGACCATGATCCGGGCATTATATTTTTTGATTATTTTTTCCCAATGTTAGGAAGGCAGTTTAATAACATCCGTATGGTTGGATCATCGAGAAAACCGATTAAAAAAATAGAACAACGGATATGTGGGTCGAACCGTTAAATGAATCCTATCTTGACATGTGAACCCTATTACGATCCAACTATGATCCGGACATTATATTTTTTGATTATTTTTTCCCAATGTTAGGAAGGCAGTTTAATGGGGCCCACAAGTGGAGCCCACAAGTGTGGCCCACTTCTCCATTATTTATTTATTTAATTATTATTTATTTAATTATTTATTAAATAATTAAATAATTAGATAATGTGGGGCCCACATGGCGGGCCCACAAGTGGAGTCCCCATGTGGGGCCCACATGTAGGGCCCATTTCTCCATTATTTATTTATTTAATTATGTAAATAAATATTTTTTAAATAATTAAATAATTGGATAATGTGGGGCCCACAAGTGGAGCCCCCATGTGGGGCCCACAAGTGGGGCCCACTTCTCCATTATTTATTTAATTAATTACTATTTATTTAATTATTTAAATAATTATATATTAAATAATTAAATAATTGGATAATGTGGGCCCTACATGTGGGGCCCACTTCTTCATTATTTATTTATTTAATTATTTAAATAATTATTTATTAAATAATTAAATAATTGGATAATGTGGGGCCCAAATGGCGGGCCCACAAGTGGAGCCCACATGTGGGGCCCACATGTAGGAACCACTTCTCCATTATTTATTTATTTAATTATTTAAATAATTATTTATTAAATAATTAAATAATTGGATAATCTGGGGCCCACATGTGGGGCCCACAAGTGGAGCCCACAAGTGGATCCCACATGTGGGGCCCACTTCTCCATTATTTTTTTATTTAATTATTATTTATTTAATTATTTAAATTATTATTTATTAAGTAATTAAATAATGGGATAATGTGGGGCCCACATTTGGGCCCACAAGTGGGGCCCACTTCTCCATTATTTATTTATTTATTTATTATTTATTTAATTATTTAAATAATTATTTATTAAATAATTAAATAATTGGATAATGTGGGGCCCACAAGTGGAGCCCCCGTGTGGGGCCCCCTTCTCCATTATTTATTTATTTAATTATTTAAATAATTATTCATTAAATAATTAAATAATTGGATAATGTGGGGCCCACATGTGGGGCCCACTAGTGGAGCCCACATGTGGGGCCCACTTCTTAATTATTTATTTATTTAATTATTATTTATTTAATTCTTTAAATAATTATTTACTAAGGGCATTAGCCACCATTTTGGCTTTCCCTGGATGATAAAGAATCTCTTAATCGTAATCCTTGATTAGCTTTAACCACCTCCTCTGGCGCATGTTGAGCTCTTTCTGCGTGAAAATATACTAGAGCTCTTACGGCTGATGTAAATCTCGTACTTGTCTCCATACAAGTAGTGCCTCAAATCTTTAGGGCAAACTATTGCCACGAGCCCAAGCTCACGGGTGGGGATATCGAATTTTATATTCCCTTAATTGTCTTGACGCGTACGCGATTACCTTGTTGTGCTGTATAAGAAGCACCCTAATTCCTTATGCGAAACGTCACTACACATCACAAAATCTCCTTTTCCATCTGGCAATGCCATCATAGGGGCCGTCACCAATCTTTGCTTCAGTTCTTAAAAGCTGTTCTCACATTTCTCTGTCCATTCGAACTTCTCAGTCTTACGAGTAGCCGCGTTGAAGGGGCTACTATCTTTACAAACTTGAACGAACCTCCGGTAGTGACCGGCCAATCCTACCTCTGGTAGTCGCCCTAACCATGGTTATCAATTCCTCAGTGGTCCTTTATTCATTCTTGTCAGGATCCTCCACGGGATCCTTCTCAGCAATAATCCCTTCTAGGACAACATCCTTAACCGCTACATCCTCAATATGAACATTATCCGGTCTCGTGTTAGGACGCTCTATCGAATCCACAATCTAATCTCCAATAATTAATAAAACATCATCGCGTTGTTGCTCCTCAACCTCAAGGTTCGGAGTCCCGCTACCATATATGATAATGAACTACGCTTCTATCACGATATTTATAAGGGTTCCCATAAGGGTTTTAACTGTCAGTACTACGTTACGTAGTCCGACTATGAACTTGGCAAGAGTCTTTATTATCTTAGTGAACTTATTATTTTAACGTCACATCATCTTTGAGGTTTATAACGCTTGGCTCTGATACCAATTCTGTAACACCCCCAAATCCGGGGTCGGGGATCCGGGTTGTCATGAGTTTTGTTTCCCTTAATAATACTTAATCTTAATAATCAACCAACTACTGCGTACTGTGACCCCACAATACACACACACACACACCACAAGTTATAGTCTCAGAGATGAATGCCAAAAATAACACAAGTCAGTTCATTCCACAATTATAAGTCGTTATACCTCGAAAGGGGTTTCTGAATAAATTTACATTTCCTTGCCATTATTACAATTCATATAGATACATGAGTCTGGAACACCAAAAGTTGAAATCCTAGCCTATTGGTAATTCCTACCTCAGGTACTGCGGCATCAACGCCTCCAGAAAACTGCGGAACGTTTCCTAACCGCTTGCGAATTGGGAGCTTGGTCCTGTTCATCTTTTCTATATGTTGTTGTGTGATGAAAGAAGAAAGCAAGGGTGAGCAACAAGCCCACCGAAATAATATGTATAATAATTAACAATATATGAGCATTCTCATAGTACTCATAAAAGTCTTGGTCAAGAAGAAATGAACCAAGTTTGATATCTTAACGCGACCAAGTCGCAAAATATTCAGTATATATGTATATATACTTTTCAAAATCTTGGAAGTCCTCTTTCATGCATAATATACACAGAGTTCCAGTTTATAACTGTATAAAAATATCGTTGCAAGGTGATCTCATATATCTGACCTTGTCTCAACGTTTTTGTGAAAATCTTTGTCATGCATAAGATAATCATTAACCAGATATAAGTTGAAAAGATGAAGTTACAAGATACTCCAATATACTTATATCTTTTCCGGATACTACTTGAACTACCACCGTTCAAGGTATCATCAGTTTCAAAAGTTCATCACATAGATGAGACTACAAGAAAAGACTTGAATAGATTCAATCTTTGAAATATCATTATAAATAATGAAGTTACGAGATACTTCATTAAGTCCCGATATATATACACCTATATATATATCTCATACTTTCCTTGGAAACCTCTGTTATAAAAAATATAAACAGAGTTATAATATCCAATGAATTTGGAAAGAAGAAAACCTTGGCATAAACCTGATATCTTGCTGATCAGGCAAAGATACCAATAAGTAACCTTTTCTACTAGTAGATGGACAAATTCCCCACTGGTCATCACCCTGGCCGCAATAGGACCTTATGCTGGACTGCCACTCAGCCACTTACGCATTTGATGGACTCCCACTGAGCCACTTACACTTTCATGGACGCCCGCTGAGCCCATGTTGCTTATGCCGAGTCAAATAGATGAACTTATTTCCCGAACGATGGGCAAGTAATCAAGATGTTTTCTCAAAATAGCAACCTCGTTGCGAATGTAAAATACACCACTGAGCCGGATCCCTCAGGTTTTGAGCGAATATTTAAATCCCCTTTGAAAGGAAGATCTTAAATATAAAAATGAGTTTTGGGATCCGCTCTAACTTTTAAAAATCATTTTGAAGACTCGAAAACATTTTTAAGAATGTTTGGAGTAATGCTGATTTAATGAAATAAATCAGTCCCGATATATTAGAAAATATCTGAATATTATTATTTAAATAATATTTCCAAAAGGATAATCCTTATAAAAATAATTGAAGTAGAAGTTTTAAAACTTATACTTGAAATGAATAATAAATAACCAAAGATATACAATCTTTATTTAAATAATCAAAAATAAGTTTGATTATCGAAACATTATTCTTTATTAAAATAAAGAATATTATTTAATAAAATAAGCGGAGTCATAAGTTCTCGAATGAATATTCAACTAATATTCATTAAATAAAATAAACCGAGTCATAAGTCCTCGAATGAATATTCAACTAATATTCTTTAAATAAAATAAACCGAGTCATAAGTCCTCGAATGAATATTCAAAGTAATATTCATTAATAAAAATAAAGTTATCGAATAAACCTTATTCGATTAATAGTTTTGAAAACTATATCTATATATATTTAAATATATATATATATGTATATAATATACTCGAGAACATCGACTCCCGGTTTAGAAAATGTTCACCTTTGGGTCCCCTATACTAAGGGTATACGCAACTACTGCTTATCTCTAGCATAGGTATTATGCAACTTATAAGCAATCGAATCAACAATTAGATATCAAGATTACGAAACACACATGCATATATACCATATCAGCATGCTCCAACATATCGCAAGATTTGCTAATAACAATCATGCACTTATCACAAGATAATGCATATACATATATACATCACAACAACAGTATAACGGGTAGAAAACTTGACTGAGCGACTGGGGGTGATAAATGGCTTGGGACGAGTCTGGTAACCTATAAACAATATATAAGTTGGAATTAAACCAAAGTCGCTTATGAATCTATACTTTAACCAATTAGACCCTAACGTTCGCTTTTGCGCTTAACGATTCACTTAAGTCGCTCGAGTACCCTCGGCTCCACCATTTTTAATAAATTAACCATTAAGAGTTTTAAGGCGATTCTTTCGCGAGTACCCTAACAACTGACAAATCCACTTTACATAATTGTTTCATATCCTAGTTAGTCATTTAAGGGCCTTAAACAAGGTTTCAAAGTAAGGCGAGGGGTAAAGGTTCGTTCGCGAAACACCGTTACTTAAAACGGTCATTTCTCCTAAACCGTACATCGGATTCAAGCAAACCACATATCAAAACGAAGCTTGAAACATAAGCTATCTAAACATGGAAGTGGTTAGTTTATAGAAGTGGGTGTTCGGGTCCAACAGTTAATCACAAAACAGTTTATAGAAAATCGGGCATTACGACGGCTATAACCTAATGATTTCCAAAGTTTAAACTACACCAAATCATCACCAATTCAACAACAATCCAGCATCCATCAACATCAAACTAAACCCATTCATCTAAGCACTATTATCATCCAAACAAACCAAACTTAAAACTAAGGGTTCAAGAGTTTATACCTTCCTTGGAGAGTGGGTAGTCACTAACAAGCCTCTAGGAACCGTGATCTATGCTTAATCAACCTTAAGCTTTCATGAAAATCAAGAAAATCAAAGTAAGTTACTATTCACTACTATTCATCATCATCTTTGATGAGTGGATTAGCTAAGCAAACCATGGAATCTTGATCTTAAACTCATGGTATAACTAAGTTATGAAATATAGGATCCAAGGAAACAAACCTTGTAATTTTCCATGGCCTAGAACTTGACTTTTCAAAATCTATTTCTTCATTTTTTGAAAAGGCCGAATGGAAGAAGAAAGAAATGGGGGAGAGCTTTTGCTTGCTTGTCTTGCCTTGATATTTGTTCAAAGAATGCATGGTTGTGGTTAACTATTGGCTAAATATCTTGTTTTCACTTGCTTATGTCATTGCTTGCATCACTACTTTGCCACATGTCTCATTCTTGTGGTGTGATGATGTCACCTTGCTTCTAACCACATGTTTTAGCTTATCTTAGAAGCTTCCTTCTCGTGTTACTTGCATGTGCTTGCCCCTTGGACGTTTATTTGTTTTACGGTTCGCTTAACTCTCGTTCTCGTTGATCGTTTGAGGGATCATATCCGGGATCTTATTACTTGAGCTTCCCTAACCCTCTCTTAATATTTTATAGCCCTTTAATGATCCTTGCTTATAATCCTTAAATTTAAATGCTTTTAATCATGTTACCTTGTACTCAATTATTTCGGTATCTAGTGGATTTTTGGGAAAAATCAAAGTGTTCGAATTTGGATTCTGACGATCTTTACATACACTCATATACGTTATGGAGTACTAATAAGATCTCAGAATATCAATAAAAGAATTCCTACATAGTGTGGCATGAAAAATTTCCTTAATCAGCATAATCAGCAAGATCACTATTCATAAGGGTTACAAAAAGTCCAAAATTTTTGGGGTTATTACAGTCTCCCCTCCTTAAAAGGATTCCGTCCCGGAATCGGATAGAAAATGAATAGGGATGCTCTCTTAGCATTGCACTTTCTAACTCTCAAGTAAATTTTCCTACATTGTGCTTCTACCATCAAACTCTGACTAGTTTGATAACCCTTCTCCTAAGCACTTGTTCCTTTTCAATCTATAACCCTTCCTGGTTGCTCCATATAGGTTACGTCTGGTTGCATGTCTATGCGCTCATATGCCCCTATTTGTCTGGCATCCGAATTACACTTCCTTAACATTGATACGTGGAACACGTTATGAACTTGCTACATGTTCGGGGGTAGGGCTAGCTCATATGCTAACTTCCCAATACGTCTTAATATATCCAAGGGTCCAACAATTCGTGGGCCTAGCTTTCCTTTCTTTCCGAACCTCATCCATCCTTTCCAAGGCTTTCCAAGGGAATACCTTTAACAACAAAAGGTCCCCTACTTCATACTCTTTGTCCTTTCATGTCAATTCAACATACTTCTTATGTCCATCTTGGGCTACTACCAGCCATCCTCTGATTAGATCTATTATATCCCTGGTCCCTTGGACTACTGCGGGTCCGAGCATCTCGCGCTCTACAACTTCATCCTAACATAAGGGAGATCGACATTGTCTTCCCTCAAGGATCTCATAAGGCGACATCTCGATATTGACATACGATCTATTGTCGTGAGAAAACTAAATCCGCGATAAGTGATCATTCCAAATTCTTTCAAGTCTATTGCACAAAATCTCAACATAGCTTCTAGCATTATAGCTTTTGCTTCTCAATACCCATTCTTTTCCAGTTCGTAATCGCTACTATCTTCCGTTCCTAATATTATACTGGTTATACTTTTGCTTATTAGCGTTCTATAACCTTTTAATAACCACGTCAACCTTAGTATCATGAACGCATTAGAATCGGAATACCATCGTACTTGGTACCACTTCATCTCTAGCTACCTCCATCTTTGAAAGCTTGGTCCTTCGTATAGAAGTAAAAGAATTTATTGAGAGATCACTATGATCATGAACACTTGTTCTATTGCATAGTTAGTACATAAGGTGGTCAGCCTTTAGTACTTGACAAGCAATTAAATAACATGTGGTATCCTACTAGGCTTCTATCACGCAGATAGATAGTCATTCGGTAATACCTCCCCTTCTGAAAGGGTTGTTCTTCTCAGCTTATATGAAATGAAAAGGAGAGAAAAGAACGAATTGAAGAGAATTATATATATATAAAATATACCGCCACAAAATATCTGGCTTGGAATCTACCTCTAAACTATAGAGGTTTGTCATAGGAGAACAAAACATATACGTATATATATCAACATCAAGTATTATAGCATCGTATTTCACGTGTCTGAATATTTACTATTTTGTCCATCATTCTATGGACCCATGCTCTTGCTCGAGCTTATAAACAATCACCTTTGAAACTCCCTCGACATCGAAAATCGAATCTGGGATTTCATTCTAGACGTCATCGTTATTAGAATTCTATGCTTGCATCGCAACCTTTCTCGTATAGTAATACGACCCTCTATTGATAAGAAGGAATAAATATTCAATAGGTAGATAATCAACTTAATTAGCCTATCAATGATAACTAATACACCACCACGACCCGATTAGTGGTACTCACTCTCAACATCCATTACACTACAACTCTCCCGATTGTAATCGGCTCATTATTCGAAGAATCGTTGCTGCATTACTATGGTCCACCACTGACCTACTGTCATCATTCGTTTTCTTTGGAATCTTAATAGCTAACCATACGGAGTCCATACCTGTCGTATCAAATTCTAAGGAGTTAACATAATCACCTTTCATGATTCATTAAGAACACTCCAGATCCTGATGTACATTCATGACATGAAGCAGATAAAATTGCAGAAGAGTTTCAATCAAAGTAACGATATCAGGTTAATACCATTCTTAATCATATGCCTTAAATAGAAGACTTAACTCAAAGGTTCGTTTAGTCCTTTTTGAAACATAGTCCTGGCTTATCTCAAGATAGTACCTTCTGAGATAGATAGCCAGCTCATGGCGATTACACGAATTAAACCTTTACCAACTACTGTTACGGTTGGGTATTGCACAGTCATCAGAAGGAATGTCAATCTTCCAAACCATAATACAACCTTCACAGCTTTAACCATCATCACTGTATTCCTCTGGCACGAGCGCCTATAATTATCCTCTTACCTTTAAAGTGTCGGCCACCTCTTTGGCCTTTCCTGATAGTAAAATTTCCTTATAGTCAATGTCATTTTTACCACCTCCAAATAAATTTTCTACCTTATTTGAATCACTCCTTATGTGAAGATGCTCTTCCTTACACTTTGGTAAAAAAATATATCACCATTTTTTTCCATAAGTCATTGCCTTAGTCTTTAGATGTGAACATTGCCACGACTGACTCTCGATCATACTTAGGACGTCTCTTATCTTGGGTCCTTCTTGTTTTCACCAATCTCGATCCTCATTGGATCGATCTATAATTTCTTATGGTTCAACACGTGCCCCACCTGGCATTATTATAATTACGTCATATTTCCTTCATCAAAATTTCTATTCTTGAGAACTTTGAATATTACCTTTCCCCTTGTAAAACCTCTAAGGCTATCCTTAAATCCTTCATCAGGTACACCCTAGGTACAGGGCATATCAAGATACCATTTACCAATACCAGAATCATTGTCTATATAGTTCTGCAAACTTTCTCCACTGATCTTTAAAGGTTGTTGTTACTTTAGTCCTTCATTCCATACTACCCAAACTCATAATGTCCCTATTAAGGGTGAAATGCCAACCTTTATGCATTCCCTTAGGGTTCATCTCAAGTTATCGAAGTTATATCCTTAATTCCACCTTTAAAAAGGTACATGAATCCTTCCATGGATAAATCAAGTCATATATCCCTGATAAGGGTGTCTTATTCAATCATTCCCACCTCGATAGTATATGCCTAATTTCATAATAACATCTGTATTTAAAATGAGGTCAATCAATATGGCCTCCAAAAGATAACAACGGTTATCTACTTTTCTTACCTGATTCAGTAATGATAACAGGGATGTTCTAGAAGATATTGGTCGTGTTCAACGTGAACTTCTTTTTTTTACTAAAACCTCATTTACTTTTGTTGTTTATCTCAACAGTCATCTCAATGTTGAGATATCTTCTATACTTGGTGTCTCCCTTTTTGGGTATCAATTCACATGCGTTACTTACACTTCAATTCTTGAAGGTCACTTCCTTTATCCAATTTTCCTAATTTCTTACTTTCTTGTCTCCTCAGTCCATCCGTGTTTCCTTATTAATCAATCGATCAATCTCAAATTTTCATCGAATACTGTCAACTTCAAGGGAATTAACTATACGTATCGCTTACGCCTTAAAACCTTGAATTTATCTCATGATCAGTCACCATCACGCTGATAATGACACACTCCTCTATATTTATTGCAAGGTTTTCTTAGGGTTTCCCATACCTAACTCCCTTATCACTTCTCAACTCTATTTCCTTTATATCCCTTTATACTCCTTCCCTTTTCAGTCTTTTATTTTCGTTTCCATTACAACCATTACATGAACCATCACAACATAAGCATTGATTTCAAACATCCCGTCATTCTGGATTCGTGTCCTCAGAACGAATCTTGATAACTTTTACAACTTAGATTCATAATTCATCATACTCGTCCGCTTTTGTTCTGGCTCTAAAACTTTTACACTACCTCCATTACCTTGGGAAGTACTTTCCCGAAAACAATTGACTGAAATTTAATCAGTTTATTATAACATCTGGCTCCGTGCCTTTCTTGGCCTTTCACCAGCGGGTGGCCTCTCTCTTAGGAGGGTAAGTGACAAAAACAGTTTTTTGTGACTCGTCAATCATTTAGAATCTCAAATGATTCCTGTATTTCCTTTAGCCAGGTTCTCGCCTCTACCGAGTTTGCTTGTTCCTTGGAACTCTGAGAGCTTAGCGACTTAAAGGTCCTGAAAGAATTTCCCACCGCACTGTCTCCTCAGGGTGGTGGTTGGGGATAATAGTCTAAGTTCTTTTTAGACAGGTCCATGAATTGCCGTATAGGAGTACCGTCTCGGGTCTCCTTTCCTTACTCGACTATTTTTTTCCTTAGTATGAAATGTTTCATCCTTCTCCCATACTTGGGGTTATCTTATACGTTAAAATCCTTGTTTTCCACTTCATTATGTTATGGGCTCCTTCTTTCATAATGGCAACCTCCCTGACTATCACATTCCGGGTTTGCCCTAAATCTTATTCCTCGAGCTATGGATTTCATCTAAGATCTTGTCCTTAAGCCCTTGAACGTTTGGAACCCAAATTCTGTAGGAATACCTCATTATTCCCTTATCATCTTTCTCAGTATTAATCTCTTCTCCAGTCATTGACTTTCTGCCTTCATTCATCATTTTTTTTGGCACCATATGATCTTTTCCAATAATTCGGGCTGCATTACAATCTCAAACAGCTTTTCAGTACCGGCTCCAGTTACCTTCACTTCTATTTCCATTTTTTTTTCAAAATCTCATATCAACTCTCCCAAAGACATTTTCATCTTGAGTCTCTCTTTTATACTAAGGGCATTAGCCACCATTTTGGCTTTCCCTGGATGATAAAGAATCTCTTAATCGTAATCCTTGATTAGCTTTAACCACCTCCTCTGGCGCATATTGAGCTCTTTCTGCGTGAAAATATACTAGAGCACTTACGGCTGATGTAAATCTCGCACTTGTCTCCATACAAGTAGTGCCTCAAATCTTCAGGGCAAACTATTGCCACGAGCACAAGCTCACGGGTGGGGATATCGAATTTTATATTCCCTTAATTGTCTTGACGCGTACGCGATTACCTTGTTGTGTTATATAAGAACACCCTAATTCCTTATGCGAAGCGTCACTACACATCACAAAATCTCCTTTTCCATCCGGCAACGCCATCATAGGGGCCGTCACCAATCTTTGCTTCAGTTCTTAAAAGCTGTTCTCACATTTCTCTGTCTATTCGAACTTCTCAGTCTTACGAGTAGCCACGTTGAAGGGGCTACTATCTTTACAAACTTGAACGAACCTCCGGTAGTGACCGGCCAATCCTACCTCTGGTAGTCGCCCTAACCATGGTTATCAATTCCTCAGTGGTCCTTTATTCATTCTTGTTAGGATCCTCCACGGGATCCTTCTCAGCAATAATCCCTTCTAGGATAACATCCTTAACTGCTACATCCTCAATATGAACATCATCCGGTCTCGTGTTAGGACGCTCTATCGAATCCACAATCTGATCTCCAATAATTAATAAAACATCATCGCGTTGTTGCTCCTCAACCTCAGGGTTCGGAGTCCCGCTACCATATATGATAATGAACTATGCTTCTATCACGATATTTATAAGGGTTCCCATAAGGGTTTTAACTGTCAGTACTATGTTAGGTAGTCCGACTATGAACTTGGAAAGAGTCCTTATTATCTTAGTGAACTTATTATTTTAACGTCACATCATCTCTAAGGTTTATAACGCTTGGCTCTGATACCTGTAACACCCCCAAATCCGGGGTCGGGGATCCGGGTTGTCACGAGTTCCATTTCCCTTAATAATACTTAATCTTAATAATCAACCAACTACTGCATACTGTGACCCCACAATACACACACACACACACCACAAGTTATAGTCTCAAAGATGAATGCCAAAAATAACACAAGTCAGTTCATTCCACAATTATAAGTCGTTATACCTCGAAAGGGGTTTCAGAATAAATTTACATTTCCTTGCCATTATTACAATTCATATAGATACATGAGTCTGGAACACCAAAAGTTGAAAGCCTAGCCTATTGGTAATTCCTAACTCAGCTACTGCGGCATCAACGCCTCTAGAAAACTGTGGAACGTTTCCTAACCGCTTGCGAATTGGGAGCTTGGTCCTGTTCATCTTTTCTATCTGTTGTTGTGTGATGAAAGAAGAAAGCAAGGGTGAGCAACAAGCCCACCGAAATAATATGTATAATAATTAATAATATATGAGCATTCTCATAGTACTCATGAAAGTCTTGGTCAAGAAGAAATGAACCAAGTTTGATATCTTAACGCGACCAAGTCGCAAAATATTCAGTATATATGTATATATACTTTTCAAAATCTTGGAAGTCCTCTTTCATGCATAATTTACACAGAGTTCCAGTTTATAACTGTATAAAAATATCGTTGCAAGGTGATCTCATATATCTAACCTTGTCTCAACGTTTTTGTGAAAATCTTTATCATGCATAAGATAATCATTAACCAGATATAACTTGAAAAGATGAAGTTACAAGATACTCCAATATACTTATATCTTTTCCGGATACTACTTGAACTACCATCGTTCAAGGTATCATCAGTTTCAAAAGTTCATCACATAGATGAGACTACAAGAAAAGACTTGAATAGATTCAATCTTTGAAATATCATTATAAATAATGAAGTTACGAGATACTTCATTAAGTCCCGATATATATACACCTATATATATATCTCATACTTTCCTTGGAAACCTCTGCTATGAAAAATATAAACAGAGTTATAATATCCAATGAATTTGGAAAGAAGAAAATCTTGGCATAAACCTGATATCTTGCTGATCAGGCAAAGATACCAATAAGTAACCTTTTCTACCAGTAGACGGACGAATTCCCCACTAGTCATCACCCTGGCCGTAATAGGACCTTATGCTGGACTGCCACTCAGCCACTTACGCATTTGATGGACTCCCACTGAGCCACTTACACTTTCATGGACGCCCGCTGAGCCCATGTTGCTTATGCCGACTCAAATAGATGAATTTACTTTCCGAATGATGGGCAAGTAATCAAGATATTTTCTCAAAACAGCAACCTCGTTGCGAATGTAAAATACACCACTGAGCCGGATCCCTCAGGTTTTGAGCGAATATTTAAATCCCCTTCGAAAGGAAGATCTTAAATATAAAAATGAGTTTTGGGATCCGCTCTAACTTTTAAAAATCATTTTGAAGACTCGAAAACATTTTTAAGAATGTTTGGAGTAATGCTGATTTAATGAAATAAATCAGTCCCGATATATTAGAAAATATCTGAATATTATTATTTAAATAATATTCCCAAAAGTATAATCCTTATAAAAATAATTGAAGTAGAAGTTTTAAAACTTATACTTGAAATGAATAATAAATAACCAAAGATATACGATCTTTATTTAAATAATAAAAAATAAGTTTGATTATCGAAACATTATTCTGTATTAAAATAAAGAATATTATTTAATAAAATAAGCGGAGTCATAAGTCCTCAAATGAATATTCAACTAATATTCATTAAATAAAATAAACCGAGTCATAAGTCTTCAAATGAATATTCAACTAATATTCATTAAATAAAATAAACCGAGTCATAAGTCCTCGAATGAATATTCAACTAATATTCATTAAATAAAATAAACCGAGTCATAAGTCTTCGAATGAATATTCAAAGTAATATTCATTAATAAAAATAAATTTATCGAATAAACCTTATTCGATTAATAGTTTTGAAAACTATATCTATATATATTTAAATATATATGTATATAATATACTCGGGAACATCGACTCCCGGTTTAGAAAATGTTCACCTTTGGGTCCCCTATACTAAGGGTATACGCAACTACTGCTTATCTCTAGCATAGGTATTATGCAACTTATAAACAATCGAATCAAAAATTAGATATCAAGATTACGAAACAGACATGCATATATATCATATCATCATGCTCCAATATATCGCAAGATTTGCTAATAACAATCATGCACTTATCACAAGATAATGCATATACATATATACATCACAACAACAGTATAACGGGTAGAAAACTTGCCTGAGCGACTGGGGGTGATAAATGGCTTGGGACGAGTCTGGTAACCTATAAACAATATATAAGTTGGAATTAAACTAAAGTCGCTTATGAATCTATACTTTAACCAATTAGACCCTAACGTTCGCTTTTTGCGCTTAACGATTCACTTAAGTCGCTCAAGTACCCTCGGCTCCACCATTTTTAATAAATTAACCATTAAGAGTTTTAAGGAGATTCTTTCGCGAGTACTCTAACAACTGTCAAATCCACTTTACATAATTGTTTCATATCCCAATTAGTCATTTAAGGGCCTTAACCAAGGTTTCAAAGTAAGGCGAGGGGTAAAGGTTCGTTCGCGAAACACCGTTACTTAAAACGGCCGTTTCTCCTAAACCGTACATCGGATTTAAGCAAACCACATATCAAAACGAAACTTGAAACATAACCTATCTAAGCATGGAAGTGGTTAGTTTATAGAAGTGGGTGTTCGGGTCCAACAGTTAATCAAAAAATAGTTTATAGAAAATCGGGCATTACGACGGCTATAACCTAACGATTTCCAAATTTTAAATTACACCAAATCATCACCAATTCAACAACAATCCAACATCCATCAACATCAAACTAAACCCATTCATCTAAGCACTATTATCATCCAAACAAACCAAACTTAAAACTAAGGGTTCAAGAGTTTATACCTTCCCTGGAGAGTGGGTAGTCACTAACAAGCCTCTAGGAACCTTGATCTATGCTTAATCAACCTTAAGCTTTCATGAAAATCAAGAAAATCAAAGTAAGTTACTATTCACTACTATTCATCATCATCTTTGATGAGTGGATTAGCTAAGCAAACCATGGAATCTTGATCTTAAACTCATGGTATAACTAAGTTATGAAATATAGGATCCAAGGAAACAAACCTTGTAATTTTCCATGGCCTAGAACTTGAGTTTTGTTTCTTCATTTCTTGAAAAGGCCGAATGGAAGAAGAAAGAAATGGGGGAGAGCTTTTGCTTGCTTGTCTTGCCTTGATATTTGTGCAAAGAATGCATGGTTGTGGTTAACTATTGGCTAAATATCTTGTTTTCACTTGCTTATGTCATTGCTTGCATCACTACTTTGCCACATGTCTCATTCTTGTGGTGTGATGATGTCACCTTGCTTCTAACCACATGTTTTAGCTTATCTTAGAAGCTTCCTTCTCGTGTTACTTGCATGTGCTTGCCCCTTGGACATTTTTTTGTTTTACGGAACTCTACTTCTCGTTGATCGTTTGAGTGATCATATCCGGGATCTTATTACTTGGGCTTCCCTAACACTCTCTTAATATTTTATAGTCCTTTAATGATCCTTGCTTATAATCCTTGAATATAAATGCTTTTAATCATGTTACCTTGTACTCAATTATTTCGGTATCTGGTGGATTTTCGGGAAAAATCAAAGTGTTCGAATTTGGATTCTGACGATCTTTACATACACTCAGATACGTTATGGAGTACTAATAAGATCTCAGAATATCAATAAAAGAATTTCCTACATAGTGTGGCATGAAAAATTTCCTTAATCAGCATAATCAGCAAGATCACTATTCATAAAGCTTACAAAAAGTCCAAAATTTTTGGGGTTATTACACCACTTCTCCATTATTTATTTATTTAATTACTATTTATCTAATTATTTAAATAATTATTTATTAAATAATTAAATAATGGGATAATGTGGGGCCCACACGTGGGGCCCACTTCTCCATTATTTATTTATTTAATTATTATTTATTTAATTATTTAAATAAATATTTATTAAATAATTAAATAATGGAATAATGTGGGGCCCACATGTGGGGCCCACAAGTGGAGCCCACAAGTGGGGCCCACTTCTCCATTATTTATTTATTTAATTATTATTTATTTAATTATTTAAATAATTAATTAATTGGATAATGTGGGGCCCACATGGCGGGCCCACAAGTGGAGCCCACATCTGGGGCCCACATGCATTATTTATTTATTTAATTATTTAAATAATTATTTATTAAATAAATAAATAATTGGATAATGTGGGGCGCACCAGTGGAGCCCACATGTGGGGCCCACTTCTCTATTATTTATTTATTTAATTATTTAAATAATTATTTATTAAATAAATAAATAATTGGATAATGTGCGGCCCACCAGTGGAGCCCACATGTGGGGCCCACTTCTCCATTATTTATTTATTTAATTATTTAAATAAATATTTATTAAATAATTAAATAATTGGATAATGTGGGGCCCACATGTGGTGCCCACATGTGGGGCCCACTTCTCCATTATTTATTTATTTAATTATTATTTATTTAATTATTTAAATAATTATTTATTAAATAATTAAATAATTAATTATTTAATGACGTGGCGGTGCACACGTGGCAGGGTTGAGCAAATGTAAGAGTAGCGTTATAACAGAAAAGCTAACGTAACGCTTTGCTGGTGGGGCCCAAAAAAATAATAAATAAATTAAATATTATTATAATGATAAAGCAAAGCGTTACGTCATGTCAGCATTATTGTAACACTAGCTTTCTGCTGCAACACCAGCCCTCTAACGTAACAGTAACTTCACATGTAAAGTAACGCTATTTCGTTAGTGTTACGATAGGTCGAAAAAGTCTGTCTAATGTAACGCAAAACATGCATTACATTAGAAAAGTGTCTTATTTGCCCATCTATGGCGTAGTGCGAAAATAAATTAAAACAGAAGATTTGCGTAGAAAAATTTCTTCTTGAAAGCTTGCAATATCTTTGTATGTGCGTAGATATCGAAGAACTGGTCAATAATATATATGGATATTGAGATTTGGATGAAAGTTTTGTAAGATATGAATTTTTGAAGTTTTGTAGATATATAGATGTGCACAGAAGAGAGAGAGAGAGAGAGAGAGAGAGAGAGAGAGAGAGAGAGAGAGAGAGAAGAGGAGAGAGAGCCAGATATTTGAGGCGGCGACGGAGGGTTACGCAAGAATATATATATATATAGTAAAACTGATTTTTTTCCTGAAATTATAACTCCTCAAAATCAATCTCAAATATCACCATTCAACTACACCACAATAAAATAAATGAAATTTAAACACACCGTAATTTATATTTACACATATAAACTCACCGAAGCGAAGAATACGTCCATCGAAGTACAAAATCCATCCAACAACGACTCTTCCAACGACTTCTAAAAATTCTGAAATTAATATATACACTAACATGCTATAATATAACTACTAAAAAATTAAAATCTTGAAATCCCTCCCCCAACATTACTTCTGGTCACCCCAAAAAGGTTTTCTAGATGTCCGAAAAATAGTTCCCGAAAAATCTGAAATTAATATACATAGATACACACGCATTGAATTGCCTTGTAAATTAGTCTGCATAATCAAACTCCCTTTGTATAGCCCAAAAATAAATTAAAACATAAGATTTGCGTAGAAAAATTTCTTTTCGAAAGCTTGCAATATCTTTGTATGTGCATAGATATTGAAGAGCTGGTCAATTCTATATATAGATATTGAGATTTGGATGAAAGTTTTGTAAGATATAGATTTTTTGGAGTTTTTTAGATATATAGATGTGTACAGAATAGAGAGACACGAGAGGAGAGAGAGCTAGATGATTGAGGTGGCGATAGAGGGTTTCACAACAACATATATATATATATATATATATATAATAAAAGTATTCTCCCCTAGAATTCTCTTGACCTCAAATTTCCTTTAACTAGCCCAAAATAATAATTAACGGGAAATAATTTTTAATATATTATTTTTGAATAAATATAAAAATTATACCGAAATCTCCCAAAAAGTATGAAATTTTTAAAAATATGAAAATATAGACTATTTGAGAGTCCCGTAATTTTATAAAAATAAAATACGAATTTCGTGGGCTTTAACATCCCGATAGGGGCCTGGTCCCATCATTTTTTATAAAAATGAAATATTTTTTTAATTCATAATATATCCTGAAAACACATATTATGAGTGACAACTCATGCAAAATAATTCCAAATACACTATTCGTAATACAGACCATCAAAATCAATTCATGTAACGTAAAATTTTGTAATTACGTTATAACACATAATAAAATATACGAAAAATATTATTTCCCTCAAAGGACCGTATATAACAGACAACACGTAAAATTTATTATCAGAAACATCCCAACTGAGATAAACACATAATATTTCACTTAATGTATCATAAAATAATCTCAAAATTCCTGGATCTTACACGTTTAAGGTTTTGTATACGCGCACATATGGTATATAGATATACACATGCCCTTTGAGAACTGTTACTACTAACATATCAATTTATTAAATTTTCAGTTTAATTTAAATTTCAAAATTCTTGCATCGTTCACTATTGGATGTTTTTATTACTTACTTTATTATCAACTTTGATGTTTTTCTTAGATCTTGCATCATTAATGATTCATAGATTAAGTGAAACTCAAATTGTTTGGTAACAACATTGAAAATATATCCATAAATATATTCTCTAAAACCAATGAAATTCATTTGTGCATGGCTGAATATACACCACAACTAGTGACGAATGCAGTATTTTAATCATAGTGTGTCACTCAAATATCTAATATTTATGCGCTATTAAAAAATTGAATCGTTTGTATGTATAATTTTTAGTCAATTTTTTTAAAGAATTTTGAGATATTTAGTCTTTTCATTAGGTCAATAAATAAGTGAAGTGGAGATATTTTTTCAAAATTCTACATAATTGACAATAACAAAGTATATTTTATAAAAACTCATTGTGATAGTTGTACAAATTAAAAAAAAAACACTAAGGAGGGGTGCATATAAAATTTAAACTTGTAATGGCATGTAATAGAAGACGACAAGATATTTTCTTGGTTCGATATATTAAGGATGTTGACAATCGTGTTTTAGTAAATGATGCTAATATCACTAGTACAAGAAGTACTTTCTACAACGTAGTTTTAGCGTCGGTTCTTTAAAGAACCGACGCCTAAAGAGAACCGACGCCTAAAGAGAACTGATGCCTAAAGGTATTTCCTGCGTCGGTTGCAAGATTGACCGACGCAAATAGGTATATGTGCACGACATTTGGTGTGGGTTATTAATTTAACCGACGCTAAAAGTGTTAATAGCGTCGGTTCTGTAAGTAACCGTCGCTTAAAAGTATTTATGGCGTCGTTGTTTACAACCGACGCTAAAAAGTATGCTTTGTGCTACGGGCTTCTAGTTGGTCGACGCTATAAATTTCTGCTTTATGCTACGGGCTTTAATTTAACCGACGCTAAAAGTATTAGAGTAAAAAATTAATTGGACCAGGGATGTCACGACACTGAAGGTGTTCTTTTAAATTTTTTATTTTTGTATAATTATTTTTTAATCACATATTTATCTATTTATCATATGTATCTCATAATCTTTTTTAATTTGAGTTATGATATATTTGCTAAAGTTAAAAGTCTTCCAAAAATAATTTTTTTTTGTTTTTTTATATCGAAATGTTACATAAAATAAAAGTAATAATATTTGTATGTTGTTCATATTCACACAATATTGAATTTTGTTTACTCCGTTTCAAAAATAAATGTCCACTTTTATGAAAAAACATTTGTTTCAAATTAGTGGCTACTTCAACTTTTCAATTAATTTTCAAACACTAATCTCTAGTTTTATTTTCCAAAATCTATTCCATGTCACACATCTTCAATTTATATTATTTATATTTTTAATATCAACTTTGTTTCACAAAATATATTTTTTAATACAATTTTTTTGATTGGGTATTTAATACAATTAAAATTGATACAAGTATTACTTTTATATAAACATTGACTTTCTTAATATACGGAATTTTATGTAACTCAAACTTAAAATTTTTTTATGAAGAAAAAAATAATGATTAATCTCAAAATAATCAGACAAAAAACATAATTAAAAGAAGAGTAAAATAAGTTTTAAAAATTATAAAAAAGGAAAAAAGAGGGTGAAATAGTGAGGATGTCCTGTGTCTGTTCAATTTCAAACTAAGAGAAGTACTCCACTCCGCTCCACTCCGATAGATACCCATCTTTACGTGCCCCAGTTCTCTACTCAGGTATTCACCACTCCGATAGATACCCATATTTACGTGCCCCAGTTCTCTGTGATAGTTCCTGATTGAAGAGCTTGAAACTTCCGCACTCCTTCTCAGGTCTCTCTCTCTCCCGCACTCTCCCTCTCTGGCACTCCCCTATATATACGTATATACACGCTCATATTACTTTTTTGTTCATTTTCATAGCCTATTTACCTAATTGAATTCGTATCTTCTCATGTGTTAGCCCTGCTTCACTGTAATCGGTAATCTCCTCCCTCTCTCCCGACCTGTCTCTCCTTCTTCTCTCCCTCTCATTTTTTATTTTCATTTTTTAATTTATTTATTTTCATTAATAATATAAATTTTGAGATTTGTTATTATTTTAGTTCTGCTTATTTTCTCTAAATATATTGCCATGCATTTGTATAACATAATTAGATTAAATTTACTGTGTTTTTCTAATCTTGGTTCACCAAGGATATTAATTTAATACATAAATTTGTTGGTTTATAAAATTTAAAGTGCAAGTGTGGCCTAAATTGATTATATCTTCCTTTTACTTTTTGTGATATGTGTTAGCATTACTTGTGACTTTTTATGTTGATCTTGATTAATACTGCTTTATTTCTGGTAGTAAAATGAGTTGCTCTGTTATTTAGAATCAGTTGCTCTTTCAACCGGAAACATATATAAAAATTTTAAATTCTTCTTCATCTCAGTAGTTAAGTATGAATACTAAGAACAAGACAAACTTTATAATTTTATCTTCAATCAGCTTTGGGACATTGAAACTTGTAGCTAAGAGTGATGTTGATGCATAACAAAAAGCCACCTTTTTATTTTTGAACTTCTTTAGCCTGGGTCATTCGGAATCCTGTCAAATGCATTTCATTTGGAATCCTTATTTTAAACTGCAACTTGATATATTATTTATTATATACTTATTAACTTTTACAACTAGGAAGCTAGCGTGCAACAAATAAATATTGTTTATTGTAGCTGCAGGCTCCATTGTAGCTGCAGGCTTCAGGCAAATTTACATTTTAAAATTTCTTATAACCTCAAACTTAAACAAATTATTTGCTTCCCGGGACTCTACAATGTGCAGCGAGTAATGTTTTAAAATTTTAAATTTTACCCAAACTTTGACTAACTATATGCTTCCCGGTATAAAATTTTCAATTTTACCCAAACTTTGACTAACTATATGCTTCCCGGTATAATTTTGATGCAATAATTTTCACAATATGAAAGTGGTTATATTTATACTGCAATGGCCACAGAGGCCACTAGGGCAACCATAAGAGCCTAGAAAAATGAAGTGAATAGTAAGTAAAGTTAAAGGAATGTCAAGTTTTTATAGGCTGTTGAGCGTGACAAAGTACATGCATAATTATGCAGTTTGCTCATCTTCAGCTTGCTGGTCAGATTCTACAGACCACTTGCTTATCCGTTGTTTAGCAAGCGATATCTGCCGATATATCAAAATTGTTAGTGCATACTTAACAGTCAACACCTGGAAATATTATAGGATAATAAAGGACAATCACATTACCTGTTTCTCCCAGTCGGTCTTGTAAGAAATTATCATTAGTACAATTGTTTGAGTGAGAACATAACCAAGCACTATTTCAACTGGAATTCCGATCAAGGAAATTTCTTATAACCTCAAACTTTAACAAACTTTAAAATTTCTTAAAATTTCAAAATCAAATTCATAGGAAGAACATAACATATTATTATTATTAATAAATAAAATAAGCAGTGATTACTATGTTAGTTATAATGTTACTGCCCCTTTTATTAATCACCTGAACTTAGCGCCCTTACATTATGTAGTTATAAAATTTTGTTCTTTTTTTGAAGATATACTATAAGTTTGACGCAATCTGGCAGCATGGATTTCTACCTCCTCTGTTTTGCATATTTATTTAAGTAGAGAATTAACATCCTGCAAGTTGAAAAATAGTGTAGAGTGGATAAAAATTAATTAGTAAATAGTTAGATGATGACTAATATATTATTTAGTCCTAGTTCATGTGCAAATAGGAAAATAAGAAAAAAAAATTAAAGTGTATTCTTAACAAATATGTAGATATATGGATTGGCATTGTTCATTTTAGGTGGAATTTGAGATAAAGATTAGTAAACTACTTATTGTTAGTTAAATTTAATGTTTATTTTTAGGTTAATATTACTGAAAGATATACCAAATATATTTTTTGAGTTACAATGTGTCTTTGGTAATATATATGTTTATTTCTTTGATTTGTAGTTTTTAGTTCCTTATTTTTGCAACTTGTCTTTACTGACTTGTCTATCATTTATGGTATAGAATTAAAAAATGGATCGTCGTACATGGATGTACAAAATATCACGGG
The DNA here is from genome assembly GCF_009905375.1 of Apium graveolens. Lineage (NCBI taxonomy): Eukaryota > Viridiplantae > Streptophyta > Magnoliopsida > Apiales > Apiaceae > Apium > Apium graveolens. The sequence goes on from NC_133649.1 coordinate 77,579,237, forward strand.
CGACCCATGAGTATATTAGTGGCGTCAAGCACTTCATTGAATGTGCGGAGAAACATGCAAAAGGGGACATGATCATGTGTCCTTGTTACGATTGTTATAATTTAAAAAATTTTCCTAATATTGACACAGTGCGTGACCATTTATTCCGACGGGGTTTCATGAATGATTATACTAGGTAGATTTGGCATGGAGAGGGAATACACTCTAGAACAACGGAGACATATACAAGGAATGATGAAAGTTTGGAGATGGTAAGCCTGAAAATAAAGAAGATGACGTGGAAAATGATAGGGTCGAGGAGATGATCGAAGATCTTGAAGATTTTTTAAAGCACCAACCAAAAATTCTTGAGAGCTTGGTTGATGGTTCCAAAAAACTCCTGTATCCAGGGTGCAATGATCAGTTTACTAGGTTATCAACAACCTTGAAATTGTGCAAGCTTAAAGTGAAGAACGGGTGGAGTGACAAGAGTTTCACAGAAATGCTAAAACTTCTCGCTGACATACTCCCCCCGAATAATGAGCTTCCCATTTCCACCTATGAGGCGAAGAAGATATTGTGTCCCATGGGTATGAATGTAAAGAAGATTCATGCTTGTCCAAATGATTGTGTGTTGTTTCTCCATGAGTATAAACATCTACAAACTTGTCCAAAGTGCGGAGCATCTAGGTACAAGCGGGAAGGAAATTATTCTTCGAGTGTTGATAAAAAAAGGCCTCATGGTATTTTTCTCATTCCTTTACAATATATCATGTTTATGATGACTTTGTTTCATTAGGATCCAATATCAATGGATAAGGAAAAAGGCCATGACATTAGCCCAAAAAAAGTTGTTATGATGCCTAAGAAAGTTGAAAGTAAAGGTTCGGTAATTCCTGTCAAGAAAAGCCCTGATGATGACCAACTGAGCATTGTCGATCTTTACGTTTTTTGCTTAATAAGCTGCCTTCTAATAAAAAAGGTTTGGTCTTTAAGTATGAAGAAAATGGAGAAGATCCAATATACGTTGTACATGAAGATGTTGATCAGTTTTTGAAAATGAGCTGGTTAAACATACCCATTCTGGAATTTTTTTGAATTAAGACTAGTCTTTACTTCCTAATTTACCTTAGAATCATTATCCAATATACATATTGATTGTGATAAATAACATTGCATGTAGGTACATTGGGAAGCTTTGTAATGAATTGAATAATGATAAATTTGGATTCATGTTGCCATCCAAATTAGCAATACCATATATCTGTGATTATCAACGTATTCAGGATGCAGCCGAGTACATGGAAAAATCTTTGGTTGCGAATAAAGAGAAGCAGTTTATATTAGCACCTTATATCCAAGAGTGGGGACAAAACCAATTTTATGTTCAGTATTTTTATAAAAAATATAATCTAATTATGATATATATATATATGTCTATTGGTGTAGTGACCACTGGATGTTGCTCCTATTTTGTCTCCATGAAAGTGTTATCTATGTGTTTGATTCTTTGAAGAAGGAACGGAAAATACGGTTGACAACACCTGCACGAACGTAAGTTAAATTTCAATTTAAATTTTAAATAGTCTACAATATATATATATATCCTTGTTTCTAAGATTTTTGAATTATGTACTGACATACTATTACGCAGGGCATTTAAGTTGTATGTACCAGGAGGCGTAAAGAGGAATAACAGAAAAGAATTCCTTTGGATTCATACGGAGGTTGAGGTATAACTTGTTTAATTCATATTTTAATTTTATTGTTGTTATATTTATTTATATATAATCAAACTTAGTGTTTTATGTATAGTGTCCTTAACAAGAAGGAGGCACATAATATGGTTTTTTTGTTATGAAGTACATGCATGACATAATCATGCTTTGTCAAAAAGATCTTAACACGAACTGGAAAGTGGTAAGACAAAAATATTTGATATTATTTTACAAACATCTAAACTCAATATTTGTCTAAATATTTTATCATTTCCATTTGAAAGGGTCTTGGTTCAAGAAGATATACTAAGAAGAAAATCAATGAGATTCGAGAGCTTTGGGCAATTTTTTTTATTGTCGAATGTCTATAATCAGGTACGATAATAACTTTAGACAAATCTAGAAAAATGAGACATACAATCTTATATATGTTGCTAATTATGTACCAAAATATTACTAACTAATATTGTATATGTGTGACTATATTATGTAGGTGCTGGACTTTGCTGAGATTCTTGAGTGTTGGACCTCCCAACGTAAATGATGATTTGCTGGAATTTTCAACGTCAATATTGCTAATTCGATGATGCCAAATGAACATTAATATTTTTTGGGAACACATTGTCATTTATTACTTTATCAAAAATATTTTGATTGTATTTAAAATTCAATGTATCGTACTTTTTGTTCAATGTGTGTATGAAAAGATAGCTTGAGACCTACTTTAATTTCAATTTGATTCCTAGTTAATTTGATTATTCAGTTATATTTATGGGAATGCTGGTATTTGTAAAAAGCAGGTTCAGGATATCAATAAAAACGAAAAGAATATTTATTTTTTTTACATTACTTTAGGCGTCGGTTTTATTGATCAACCGACGCCTATAACATACACATATAGCGTCGGCTTTTTCAACGACCGACGCCTTTAACATAAACATATAGCGTTGGTAATTTTAACAACCGACGCCTTTAATATTAACTTTCAGCGTCGGTTTTTTGATAAACCGACGCATTTAATTACAACTTCCAGCGTCGGCACTTTATTGGACCGACGCAATTGTGCAAGGAAGAGCGTCGGTTAATGGCAATTTTGAGTCAGTCATCTAACCGACACTAAAAACTTTTAGTGTCGCCTAATTACCCGACGCAAAAAGAATATACCTTTAGCATCCCCTGCATATACCACGCTGAAAAATCGACGCTAAAGGCCTATTTTGACCGTGGCTAAAAGCCAGTTTTGTACTAGTGTATTAAAGTAAGATGGTACATGTAGACCTCACAATTTGTGTCATGTCGTGTACTTTCATTTTTCGTATACTTACATGCTAATCCATGAACGGAACAAAAATATTTGGTGTACTCAAATTCTTAAACGAAACATGAAACGAAATTTTCATATCAACATGAAATAAAACAAAAAATACACGAAAGCGCAACTACACGGAAACAAAACGAAATAGTACATGAAAATAAAGAAAATAAAGATTTAATGTTTTAGGCAAATATTTGCAGCAATAAACAACTCATTAGCATATTTGAAGGTCGGTGAAGGCAATTAGTTAAACAAGGGGCAAAAGATAATGATCATTGTACTATTAATTATTCAAATAGATCATTCCCTTTTACAGTTGTATTACCCTCAGGTATATGTGGATTATCGGAAAATCCTACCAGATACTAGATTTCAACACCAATGAATTTGTATTATATATATACACATCAACAATTGGTAATATGATCAATAGAATGAAGATTACCGGAATATTAGTATTCATTTCCTCAATTACAAGGAAGAACTCATGAAGAAAAAGTTTAAAATAGAGTGGTGGATTAAAAGAAAGAGGAGAGAGAGTTAAAGGTAAAGAAACCCTAAAGTAGAGATAGAAACAAATTTAAAAGATGAAGTGAAGAAACCCTAAAGTAGAGATAGAAACAAATTTAAAAGATGAGGTATCCATTTTGACAAGAACTAACGAGTGTGGTCCCATTGTCAAGTAGTAAAATTTTAAATTTTATTTTATTTTTTATATATATAATTTATTTATACTATATATATATATTCATTTAAACATATATACTCTATCTATTCGCCAATATTTGATGTTCCGGTTTTCTACACACTTATTAAGAAATCATAATGACAACCTAAAAAATACATGGGAATGATTGTAAGTGTATATTTTTTTTCTATATCTATTCTTATTGAAACTTACTTACTATTAATGAGATTATATAGAAACTTACACTAATAACTAGTTTTACGTGTTCATTATGTGTTCTCATATAAAACTAATTTTACCAACATTATTATACTTTTTTTCTTCAAAACTTCCCTCTACAATTTACCCAAATTATTTTTTAATTTTCAGAAATTCCCTCCACAAATTTAAGTTAAATTAAAATTAAAATTTTAAAAATCATTGTCCATTTTTCCTCCCTAACACTATTATAAATAACCACGTAGAAATATCACAAAAAACACTTGACATTTAAAAAGAGATATGTGTATGGTGGAAAAACCATAGATAGAAATATGGATTTGAATGTTCGTGCATATAAGACTATATTAAACTTCAATGATACAAGTGCTTTTTTCTTACTTAATGTTATATTTTTAATGTGTGTATCTGTTCTTTTTTATATAATTTGAATGATTTATTATAAATCATGGATACTAATAATACTCATTTTTAAAAAAATTGTAAAATTATATGTTTACATTTATATTTTTCTGTGTGCATGTACAGTTGTTACGAGCTCACGTGATTATAAAGGAAGATTTACTATAAATCAAATTGATTGGACTGAACTTTTTGGGAGTAAGTTTACTTTATTGATCTTGTTTTTTTTTTAATTTGAGATTCATTTTAATAATTTTTAAATTATAAATTTTGTTATTTGACTATGATTTTAAACTTTTATAGGTGAAACTTTCATATTCGAAGATAGTTCATCTGAATAATTTAATTATATTGACTTGAATGAACCTCCATTTGAAAGTAAGATTTAATTTTTAAAAAAATTATAATCCCGGTAGTGCTAAATTTATAGTGTAATATATTTTTTATAAATATATGAATGTTTTTAACTTTTGTAGGTGCAAATAGTTTGTCGGAAGAAGAAGATATTTTGTTCCACAATAATGAACATCATGAGAGTAAGTCTAAATAATTAATATTATTTTTGTTTATTCTTTTTTTTTATATCATCTCATAGATTTAATTTAAACATACTTGTTTTACCGGAGAAGAAAATTCAGAAATTCAAGGACAATCAAAAAAATATAAGATATTATCATATGAACAAAGACATGCAGTTTATCTTGAGTTGTAGAGAAGAAGTGAAGATGGAAAGTTAAAAAAAAATAAACAATCAGGGAAGTTGCATCACTTTTCTCATTACCAATGAGGATTGTTCAATGCATTTGGAAGCTCTCTAAGAAAAATAAGAAAGATGGAATCACAAATGTTTTTCATTCAAAAACAAAAAATTATGGTAGAAAACCTATAAATGTTGATTGGAATTAATTTAAAAATCTACCCCTTACACAGAGAAACACTCTATGAGATGTTGTAGCAGCTATAAAATTTAACACATCAGTGTTATCCAAGAATTTAAAACAGGATGTTATAAATCCAGTCAAGCCAGGTTTAACTGAAAAAAAACAAGAAAGTAAGGCTAAAGTTTTGTCTATCTATGCTCGACAAAAATAGTCTTCCTTGCGAGTCAAAGTTTATGAATATGTATAACATATTACATAATGATGAGAAGTGGTTTAATTTGACAAAAACTACAGTGGTATTTTATCTTTTAGAAAATGAGAAGGAGCCTAAACGTACTTATAAAAGCAAAATTTTATATCAAAGTTATGTTTTTGGCGGCTAAAGCTCGTACCCGACTTGATGTTGATGGTAATGTCACATTCTCAGGAAAGACTGGAATTTTCTCATTTGTTACCAAAGAACCTGCTAAGAGGAGTATTATAAATAGACCTGCAAGGATGCTTGAGGCAAAAGCAATGACATCTTTGAAAAGAGAAAATTTAAAATAATTTTTGACTCAAAAAGTTTTGCTCGGAATTAGACACTACTAAAAAACGGCTAAATACAACCGCCCAAAAAACGGTTGTATTTAGTTAAATTCGACTGTTTTCGGTTGTATTCAACTAAATACGATCGATTTTTGGACCTGTTGTATTCGCTCGAGTCATATTTAGTAAACCGGTTGTATTTAATACTAAATACGACCGACTAAATACAACCGCTTCCGGTCAAATTTAACTTTCCAGATAAAATTCGAATATTCCGCCCAAATAATTAAAATAATGTCAAAATTGAAAAGGCCCGCCCCAATTATTAAACCCAATAGGTAGTATGGTCTTGGTGATAGAAAACATAATTGAATTGGGTAATAATTGTATGGGTAGACAATTATTATCATAATTGAGTTGGGTAATAATTGTATGTGTTGACAATTATTATTATAATGGGAATGGGTAATAATTGTATGGGTAGACAATTATTATTGTAATCAGATTAGGTATGTCTTGTTGGCTAAGTTTGTGATGGCTATATATACATAGTCATGTTATTGTTTTGATGTATGCTTGAGTATTGTTTGACTTAAGTATCGCTTGAGTGAATACCGTTTGGGGAGATTGATTGTATTATTGATAATTGTTTTGATTAATAATACAAGTTGGGACGTGGGTTTTTCCGCGTCATATATTGAGTGTGTGTTTTGCATTTTTTATTTAGTTCTATACTTGTGTGTGTTCCCCCTAACAATTGATATCAGAGCCAAGGTTCATGATGGAGAAGGTTGGGGGATTTGAAATTGAAATGTTTAATGGAAGAAACAATTTTACCTTGTGGCAAAGTACGGTAAAAAATCTGTTAATTCAACGAGGGTTATATGCAACTCTCGGAAAGAAGAAGCCTACTGAAGTTGATGATACCAAGTGGGGAAACATGAAGTTACGTGCGGCATCAACGATCCGGTTGGCCCTTGCACCGGAAATCAAGTATGATGTTCTTGAAGAGGACAATCCCAAGAATTTGTGGGAGAAGTTAACGAAGACTTATCACTCAAAGTCTTTGGCCAACAAGTTGTTTCTCAAGAAAGATTTGTTTGGGCTCAAGATGGAAGAAGACGGAGATTTAAGAGATCATCCGAATCGTTTTAATGGCTTAATCAACCAGCTAAATAATTTGGATGAAAAATTAAAGGATGAGGACAAAGCTGTTCTACTACTAGTGTCTCTACCGAAGAAGTATAATACTGTGATGACTTCTTTATTGGTTGGGAAAACGAAGTTAGATTTGGATGAGACTATTGTTGTTCTTCTGGAGGCCGAAAGATTGATGAAACAAGAATCGAGTGACACATCTGATGGAAGTGCATTTGTGGTACGTGCGCGTGACACGGAAAAGAAGTATGCTAAGAAACATAACCCTAATATCAGGTGTTTTTATTGTGAGGAATTGGGTCATATACAATTTATGTGTCCAAAGGCAAGAGAAGACTTGAGAGAGTTGAAGAAAAATCGAGGGGGTAGTGTTTCGCTTGTAGAAGCTGATGAAGATGTTCTTTTGGTTCAAGAAGAGAAGGGATCAAAAGAAGAATGAGTGCTTGACTCGGGATGTTCTCATCACATATGTGGTAGGAGGGAGTGGTTCTCGTCCTATAAAAAGTGTGAGGGAAAGATTGTAACTTTACCGAATGGTAAAACGGTAAAGGTTGTTGGCATTGGTGAGGTAACAATGAAACGTCACAACGGTCGTGTTCAGAAGTTAACTCAAGTAAGATACATACCGGAGTTAAATGGAAATCTGATTTCGTTGGGTAAATTAGTTGATTTGGGATATACTGTTATGATGAAGAACAGTATGTTGAAAGTCACTAAAGGAGATTTAGAGATACTCAAAGGTCGAAAAGATAAGAGAAATCTTTTTGTACTAGAAGGAGGGGTTATTGTTCGAGGGGAGGCATTGGGCGATCGACGTCGATGGCTTGATGGTGACCGTTAATTCGGTTGTGCATGAAATCATATTGGGTTGAAGGGGAGGATTGTTGGGGTTAAACCCAATAGGTAGTATGGTCTTGGTGATAGAAAACATAATTGAATTGGGTAATAATTGTATGGGTAGACAATTATTATCATAATTGAGTTGGGTAATAATTGTATGTGTTGACAATTATTATTATAATAGGAATGGGTAATAATTGTATGGGTAGACAATTATTATTGTAATCAGATTAGGTATGTCTTGTTGGCTAAGTTTGTGATGGCTATATATACATAGTCATGTTATTGTTTTGATGTATGCTTGAGTATTGTTTGACGTAAGTATCGCTTGAGTGAATACCGTTTGGTGAGATTGATTGTATTATTGATAATTGTTTTGATTAATAATACAAGTTGGGATATGGGTTTTTCCGCGTCATATATTGAGTGTGTGTTTTGCATTGTTTGTTTAGTTCTATACTTGTGTGTGTTCCCCCTAACATTACTTTCTCCAGTTTCATCATATTTCAACAAAAATGGTTTTACACTAGGAAATATATAGTTGACATTTTTATTACATTTTCACGTACATCTTTTGGTTAAAAAATGTTGACTATTTCTTCTTTCTTGCATGACACACCAATTTTATTATCTTCTTCACTTTTTTTTGCCTTTTTCTTTTAGATGATTCACCCTAGAATCCATTCTAAGAAGGAGTGTATATAAAAGAGAACTATAGAGAGACTAATTCAAGTACTGTGTATATACACTAAAAAATTATTATTAAACTCACCTTATTAATTACTGTTAGGTGTTGAAAATTCAAAGTATTGGAAAAGTACATAAGGGTAGGGTAGAAGTTACACGGGGAAAAGAGAACGTCAAATAATAAAAAAACAAATACAACTTCCTAGAAGGTCCAATTTGGGCAAATAGAGGGAATATTTTATTTCATGTATCTTCTTTTCGTGTTGCATACATGTGGGTAAAACCAAAACCAATACTAAATTTATTTATGTAATTTCGTATTCGTGTACTTTCGTGTTCGTTTATCGCAAAAGTAAACCCAAACCCGTAATTTTCGTGTTGCGTTAAAAAAATTCGTCTTTAGATACATGTATTTATGAGTTATTTAACGCAGATAGATGAAGGGGATTTGTATTTGCTCAACAGAACACTTACTTTATCATGGCCGCTGCTAGTTACGTAGTCCTACAAAAATAAAGGTGATGCTCAAATTTATAGTAACTATCATCATATTAAGTTTCTTAGTCATACAATGAAACTCTGGGAACGAGTTATTGAGTGCAGGCTTAGAAGACTTGTTAACATTTCATCGAATCAATTTGGTTTCATGCATGGTCGATTAACGACTAAGGTGATTTATCTTGTTTGTTGTCCAATGGAGAAATATCGCGAGCACCGTAAAGATCTTCATATGGTATTTATCGATCCTGAAAATAATTATGATAGTGTACCACATGTAGTTATTTGGAGATGATTAGAAGCTCAAGGGGTTCGGTCTGTGTATGTATACATTATCCAAGATATGTATTCATAGGGCATGGGTTTGGATGCCCTTAGGAGATACTCAATATTTTCTAGTTGAGGTAGACGTCCATCAGGGGTCTGTGTTAAGCCCTTTGCTTTTTATTGTAGTTTTGGATGTGATTGTTAGTGTTTGTGCTCTAGAGACAACACTATTATATTTTGTTTATGACATTTGGATTACTAATATTTATGTTCTATCAATTATTCTCTTTATAATTTATCATGTCTTAATTTACAGTGATATATATGTTATATTAATAAATTTCCTTGAATATGATACACATTCTATATCTCTAAGTACGTGACTTAGAAATGAGATTATGAGAATAGTATCAATATTCCTAAAGATCCCTATTCGAGTGTTATTATTAAGGGACAATAATAATATATTAAGACTAGTGTGTTTGTTGACTGATGATCACATCTCATTGATCATAGGTATAGATACCAAAGTCGAAAATGCAGGCATATGTAAATATACACGATGTTGGATAGACCCAATATGAGATTCTACACGTCTGTAGTGTCATAAGTAATTCTCAAAATGTTAAAGATTTTATGGTCCTTAGACTTGAAATTATTATATTTTCATACGAGAATTAATGTACTTTGATTACATTAAAAATTACATTTGATGGGGTAATGATAAAAGTGTACTTCAGGTATATTTTGAATCTTATGAGAAATATAAATGATCTATAAAGGATTTAACCCTCATATTTTAAGGAGTGATATTATTGGCCTCTTGTGTGAGCTACACTATGAAATGCGTGGTCGCGCTCAAACGTTGATTTGATATGATAGTCTACTCATTGATAAAGGAAACTTGGATCAAATTATGACGATGATGATACATTACATGCCTCTTGTTTAATCTATAATACTTGGTTAAAGGGATTATATTACATTAAACATTATTCAGAAAAGGTCAATCGGATCACCGATTTGATTATTATTACTTAGGTTGCAATGATGTATTACTAGGATATCGCTCATTATTTATAAATTTCATATAAGATATTAATATTATTGACAACGTAATAATAACCTAAAGGATCGCATGTTAGGGCTAGAACACGTGCTAAAATTCATGCAAGTATACACGTTCGCAAGTAATATAGAATTCTTTCTAGTTCATTCCCATAAAGACTGGTTTAGGTTAACTTTATGGTTTATGCACTTATGCAACAATGATATGGCTATTATTCAATGCTAAGACGAATAACAAATTGGTTTTGATTATAACTAAGATACTACTTAATATGCAATAAAATAAGAAATTAAAGGGTTGAATATTATATGAGACAAACATGGGATTCTAACTTCATTAAATACTTCATTCTAAGTCCTTTTGTTCTTAACCTTAGCATGCAATGGTGATGGCACTAATCAGATAACACAAAACTACTAAACGCCAACTTTCGTTGCCCGAATAACATACTACCAGACATCCACAAAAGAGATATAAGCTGAATAGACACCAAATATGTTGAGACCCTATATGTCTATAGAATTTGACAACACAAAGGTTTAATGCGCAAGTTATCTATCTTGATTACATAGGGCAAGTAAGATGGTTAAAATTATCTACGCATCATGCAATACAATTACATGAACCTATGCTAGCATGACAAGTTCTAAACCTCTAAATTCACTGTCGCTTCATTAGAGATTAACATGCTATCTTTTATGTTCGCGATGTACATAAGACGAATAAGCACAACCAATACTAGGTTATCATACAATCACCACACACTAAGATATCACAACAAGATTAACTATAGAAATCCATAAATAAATCCACTCGAACCCCATGATAACGATTAGCCCATAATCGGACTGATCATCAATGTGGGTTTCGATGAAAGCATGGTATAATAAATGTAGTCTTTATACTGAATAAATAATAAACCAAGTACAAGAGTACAGGTTCACGAATAAGAAAACTAGCATCCAAGATACAACTTAAAATAAAAAATCAGAAGAATAAACTAGATCCTCTTCGCCTTGGTTGAATTGTGCTCTATGGTCTTCTTATGCCTTCTTCTTGAGCTATAGTACGTCTTATGAAAAACGATCTTTATTTATGTATATATAGCAGCCCATGCAGAGTAGAAGTCCAACGAATCAAAATTCCAAGAGAAACAAGATTTTATTTCCCCGACCTAGCACGACCGCACGCTTGACTAGCGCGGGCGCGCTGCAATTCTGCTTTCCTGGCGCCGCCGCACGCTTTAACAATGCGGACGCGCCGTCTTACTGGAGAAAATTTTGATTTATTGTTTTCTTGTTGGCTTGAGCTTGTCTTTTCATGAGCATTATTCCTGACACATTTCTAGCACCATATTAGCATAAAAACACTACAAAAACACATTAAAAACACTAACTTGAGTTCAAAACACCAATTCAATGCTTTACGGAGCATTATAAGATGACATAAATGCCACTCAACATACCCCCAAACTTGAATCGATGCTTGTCCTCAAGCATAAACAGACTCAAAGAACAAGAAATGAAAATGCATGAATGCAAACCATATGAATGTTATGATCCCCATAGAATAACTTAACCAATTGACAATCAACACCTCAACAAATGAAGTTATTCGCATAAGTTCAATCAAACCTCAGAAATCAACTCACAAACCAGAAGCGTGCGTGTGTGCAATTGCTTAACAGACATACTAACGCTACTAGATCAATAATCATGACTCACTACTCATCAAGGCAATCACAAGGTTATAAATAGAATAAACGCTAAACTCAAAATGACTTATAACACTTCAATTTTATTATTGGAGTTATACATAGATGCATGCTTTTATTGCTAACACATAACAACACAAATATGCTTATTTGACCGTGCAATGAGTGAGGTCCACAAAAGACTTATACAATAGTACCCATGTAGCGAACGTTAGGTTAGCGGATCCCAGACTATAAAGCCTTAGGTCACTAGACACAAAGTCCCCTAAGAACTTAATAACTTGAGTACTAAAGAGCCCACTCATGATCAATTATACATAACACATTTTGTTTTTCTTTTTCTCTCTTTTTTTCCTTTTTTTTTCAATTTCTGAATGAGTGTATTTCGCTCCATCTCATTCAACCCTAGACTACTCATATAAATATGATCCGGCTACTAGCCAATTGACACCTAGCCACAACTAGCATTGAAATCCTATGTTTTTCTCCAATTTTTTTATATCCATATTTTATCACTAAGAGAATATCATACATTTTAACTATAAACATGTGATTAAACCTCGACAAATAAACCATGATCATGATCTAGCACACAAGCAATCTATAAGACTTAGTGTAATTATCTTGCTTCTATCATGCAAATCAACTCGATAAGACTTAACATTCCTAAATATGACATCACCATACTTGTATCAATATCACAAGTCAATCGGTAAATTAACTAGGGGATCATTTTAATTATGCAAATGCATGAACTATATGCAACATACTATAACAAAAATAAAAAAAACTACATGATAAATATGCAACTATATGAACTAAACTATCATTAATATGCAAACTATATGGACTCACACAAACATATTCCTCAAACTTTCACCCCCAAACTTAAAATTTTCACTGTCCTCAGTGAAGGTAATAGTAAGGAATCAGGCATACCTACTCGGAATCAGGATCCTCACCCTCAACGGGTGGAGTGTCAGGAGTGTCTGGAGGCGGATACACAGAGTCCTCACCAAATACTGGCCATTGGATATCAACTCCGGTAGCTTTGAATGCAATCCCCAACGCTTGGGTGAGATCATGTGCAAACCGACTATGGATTTCATGCATCGCATCCATCCTCCTAGCTAAACGCCTATCCTGCACTATGCTCATACCAACTCCAACATCTGCTCCCTCCTGCTGCTGCGATGGACCAGCCTCTTCACCCAACCGCGATCTCCAAGCGGCTCTGCTCGTCTGAGTTGCCCCAGCAGCTGGGCTTCCACCAGGTAGATGGTCAAAAGAGTACCCAAGCCCTTTCAAATCAGGCTTACCACCATCCCACTCTTGCATAGTAAACAATGTGGTATTGTCAATCGGAGCACTTGGAAGCTGAAGCTGCTCGTTTGCGGCCCAATGAACACCAACTGTCACACACAACTTCTTCACAATGGACGCATAGGGTATAGAACCCGTAGTACTCCCACGCAAAAATCTCAAAATCTCTTGATGAATAACTATACCAAGGTCCACATAGTCTACCTAAAGAATGCCCCATAACAAACGTGCACACTCCACAATAACATCATGCATATGAGAAGATGGCATGATGTTTGCACAAATAAAAGAATTCCATGCACGCGCAAACCTGTTCATACACGAGGTAGGGAAAGTAACATACTCATTCATGCCCCTCTTGAACTTCCAATGAGTCTCGGGCACACACAAAGTAGCAATAATCAAATCCAAGTGAAACTCCTCCGGAGTCTTCTCGTTCCAGTTATCCTGATCGGGCCTCCTTGCAGGCTGATCAATCACCCTCCTTATCACTTCAGCATTGTACTCCACCGTCAATCCCCTCATCACTGAAAATCCATTCTTCTCTGCCTTAACATTCACGTAGAACTCGCGAACCACACTCATGGGCACAGCAGCGGGTGCCTCATAAAAAGCAACCTAACCCATCTCCAAGATCATCTCCAACAGCTTACCATCTCTTCCCGATGGAAGAAAACCTCGCTCCTTAGCTATGGGCTTCGAGAGAAGCCTCGTATACTCAGCCTCCGCCTCGGGAGTTACAAACCTAGGCCTCACACCCCCAGCACTTGAAGAATCGGTGGTTTTGCTGCTAACTTGAGTTCTTTGTCTTTTGGGTGCCATTGAGATTGAAAAAGAGAGAATAAGAGATAAGTGTTTGAGAGAGATATGTGTTTGAGAATTTGAGAAGTGATGGAGAAGTTTGTGAATAAGTGAGTGTATATATAGGAATTTGGGAGATAATTAGTTATGGAATAGAAGTGGGAATTGATTATGGGAATAATGGGAGTAATGGGGAAGATTGAAATTGATTTGGAAAGGGAAATATGGAAGTGGAGGAGGGAAATTCGGGTAGGAACTGAAATTGCCTTCAAATTCCAGTTTTTCTGTTATAATTTTTTTTAGATCAGGGACCCAGCGTGGCCGCGCACTACCTTATCGCGGGTGCACCGTGTTTCTGCCAAATCAGCGCGGCCGCCCCGCTAAGCAGCGCGGGCGCGCGCAGCTTCTGTCAAAACAGCACGGTCGCCCCGCCTCCACAGCACGGGCGCACCGTGCTACTGTAGTTGGCACCATATTTTTTGATTTTTTGATTTTTTATGTTTTTCTCCTTTATTTCTTCTTCCTCTATGTACTAATGTATAACAAACTTGGGTTGCCTCCCAAGAAGCGCTTGCTTTACGTCGTTAGCTTGACGCAGAAATGTGAGATCAAACGGAAAACAAAACGGCATTAACTACCTCGCGGTTTGCCGTGTCACCATAGTAATGCTTCAACCTCTGACCATTTACCTTGAATGCTTGGCCTGGATCATTCTCAAAAATCTCCACCGCTCAATGTGGAAACACAGTTTTGACAACAAATGGCCCTGACCACCTTGACTTCAATTTTCCAGGAAAAAGACGGAGACGAGAGTTAAAAAAAAGAACTTGTTGCTCTGACACAAATGATTTAAGCACTAGACCCCTATCATGCCACCTCTTGACTTTCTCCTTATACATTTTGTTATTCTCATACGCTTGAAGTCGAAACTCATCAAGTTCATTCAGTTGAAGCATCCTCTTCTTACAAGCTGCATCGAAATCAAGATTCAATTTCTTCACAGCCCAATACGCTTTATGCTCTAGTTCCACCGGCAAATGACACCCCTTACCATAAACCAATTGATACGATGACATTCCTAGCAGAGTCTTATACGTTGTTCGATATGCCCAAACAACTTCATCAAGCTTCAAAGACCAATATTTCCTCGATGGACACACTACTTTCTTTAAAATGTGATTGATCTCTCTGTTAGATACCTCAGCTTGACCATTCGTCTGAGGATGATAAGCCGTGGTAATGCGATAATTCACATTATTCCTTTGGATCATAGCAGTGAACTTGCGATTGCAGAAATGCGACCTTTCGTCATTGATTATGACTCTTGAAGTTCCAAATCTTGTGAATATCTGCTTGTGAAGAAAATTAAGCACTACCTTCGCATCGTTCGTCAGCAAAGCCTTGACTTCCATCATTTCGAGACAAATCAATCGCCAACAAGATATTCTTATTGTTACAAGATGAGACAAATGGCCCCATAAAGTCAATTCCCCAAACATCAAAGACTTCAACTTCTAGAAGCACATTAAGAGGCATCTCATCCCTCTTGGACATATTACCCACACGTTGACAATGATCATATTTCAAAATAAACTGATGAGCATCTTTAAACAAGGTTGGCCAAAAGAAACCTGCTTGAAGAATATGAGATGTTGTCTTTTCTCCACCATAGTGTCCTCCATAATCCGTTGAGTGGCAATCTTGCAAGATCCCCCCCGTTTTTCTGTATGGAATTACATCTCCTGATGATTTGGTCAGCTCCTTGCCGAAAAAGAAACGGCTCATCCCACATGTACCACTTCACTTCATACAGAAACTTCTTCCTTTGAGCATAAGTTAAATCTGGAGGTATAACGTTACTCACAAGGTAGTTCATAATGTCGGCGAACCATGGTTCTTCTGCTTGCACTCCAAATAATTGCTCATCGGGAAAAGATTCGTTAATCAACGACTTATCTTGTGAAGTTGCATTCGGATCCTCTAAATACGAGAGATGATCGACGACTTGATTTTTAGTTCCTTTTCTCTCCTTGATCTCCAATTCAAACTCCTGAAGTAAAAGAACCCATCGAATCAATCTAGGCTTCGAGTCCTTCTTTGAGACGAGATAGCGAATGGCAGCATGAACAATGAAAACTGGAACCTTTGTCCCAAGTAGATAAGATCGAAATTTCTTAAAACCATAAACAATAGCCAAAAGTTATTTCTCAGTAGTGGTGTAGTTCAGTTGAGCACCATTGAGAGTCTTACTAGCATAGTAGACTACATGAAATATGTTGTTCTATCTTTGCCCAAGAACTGCTCCAACGGTATAGTCACTTGCATCGCACATCATTTCAAATGGTTCAGACCAATCATGTGCAGTTATGACAGGTGCCGTAATTAAACTCTTCTTTAAAGTCTCAAAAGTAGCAAGGCACTCATCATCAAACTTGAAAGGAACATCTTTCTCTACAAATTGCACAATGGCTTCGAAATCTTAGAAAAGTCCTTGATGAAACGCCTATAAAAACCTGTATGACCAAGAAAACTGCGAATTCCCTTAACAGAAATTGGCGGAGGAAGATTCTCCATGACCCCCACCTTGGCTTTGTCCACCTCAAGACCCTTACTAGAAACCTTGTGACCAAGAATGATGCCTTGGCGCACCATAAAATGACATTTCTCCCAATTGAGAACCAAATTGGTCTCAATGCACCTTTTCAGCACTGATCCAAGATTGCACAAGCATTCATCATAAGAAGTTCCAAATATCAAGAAGTCGTCCATGAACACTTCTACATTATTTCCAATCATATCAGAGAATATAGCCATCATGCATCTCTGTAAAGTGGCTGGTGCACCACATAGCCCAAAAGAAACTCTCATGAATGCAAAAGTACCAAAAGGACATGTGAATGTAGTATTCTCTTGATCTTCTGGAGCGATATATCTCTGATTATACCCTGAATAGCCATCCAGAAGATAGTAGTAATCATGTCTAGCCAATCTATCAAGCTTCTGATCAATGAAAGGAAGAGGGAAGTGATTTTTCCTTGTATCCTTGTTCAGCTTTCTATAATCCATGCAAAATCTCCACCCCGTGTCTGTTTGTGTAGGAATAAGCTCATTCTTCTCATTTGCTACCACAATGATACCACCTTTCTTCGGCACACACTGAACTGGGCTCACCCATGAACTGTCAGAAATAGGATAGATGATCCCTGTATCTAGCCACTTTAGGATTTCCTTCTTTACAACCTCTTTCATGATCGAATTTAGCCTTCTCTGTTGCTCAATAGTAGGCTTGCTTTCTTCCTCTAGCAGAATTTTGTGCATACAATAAGAAGGGCTGATTCCCTTGATATCTGCTATAGTCCAACCAATTGCTGACTTAAATTCTCTAAGAATTCTCAAAAGCTTTTCCTCATTGCCACCTGAAAGGTTAGATGCAATAATAACAGGCAAAGTAGATGCATCACCTAAAAATGCATACCTCAAGTGTTCAGGTAAAGGCTTAAGCTCAAGAGTAGGAGCTTCCTCAATAGATGGCTTGAGGTGCTTTGGAGAACTTTTCAGCTCCTCCAACCCAAGAGATTCAAATGGCATTTCAAACGTCGCTTCCATGGAGAAGCATTCAAATATTGTAACTGTTGGTTACTTTCCTCATCTTCACTATCGGAATCCCCTAATAAGGCTTTCTCTAAGGCATCTGTCTTTAGCATATGATCCAATTCTGAAGTAACTACAGATTCTACGAAATTAACCTTAAAGCACTCCTCTTCATCAGTAAGGAATTTCATGGCATTGAAAACATTGAAGGTCACATCCTGATCCTACACTCGCATAGTGAGCTCACCTCTCTGCACATCTATCAAGGTTCAGCCAGTAACCAAGAAAGGTCTTCCCAAGATTATGGGAATCTTCTTATCTTCCTCGAAATCAAGAATAACAAAGTTAGTAGGAAAGATGAGTTTGTCCACCTTGACCAATACATCTTCCACAATGCCTAATGGATATATAATAGAGCGATCGACCAACTACAAGGACATATACGTAGGTTTTGGATCAGGTAGACCTAACTTCTTGAAGATAGATAACAACATCAAGTTGATGCTAGCTCCCAAGTCACATAAGCATTTGTCGAATGACACTTTTCCAATAATGCAAGGAATAGTGAAGCTTCCAGGATCTTTAAGCTTCAGAGGCAACTTTTGTTGCAGCACATCACTGCATTCCTCCATTAGAGCAACGGTCTCTAAGTCATCTAGCTTCACTTTCCGAGCGAGAATACCGTTCATGAACTTCACATAACTAGGCATTTGTTTAAGAGCTTTAGCGAAAGGTATATTGATGTGAAGTTTCTTGAAAACTTCCAAGAACTTAGCAAATTGCTTTTCCAACTTTTGCTTCTATAGCCTCTTAGGAAAAGGAGGTGGAGGATAGACCTGTTTCCCCCTGTATTACCCTCAGGAGGAGTGTTGACAACAGCTGTCTTCCTTGGTTCTACTTCTGTCTCCTTAGGCTCTTCTTCATCAGACACTTCTTCAGATTCTGGAGCCTTAGCTTATTCAGAAATTGCAACCTTTTAAGACCTCAATGTAATTGCCTTAACATCCTCCTTAGCTTCCTTCTTGCCTGGCACTTCAGTGTCGCTAGGAAGTGTGCCAGGTTGACGATTTAGCAATGCATTAGCAATCTACCCAATCTGATTCTCCAATGTCTTGATGAAAACAGCTTGGCTCTTGCACATGAGCCTCAACTCCTCCAATTCAGATTTTTGATTTGCTTGAGGTAAGTGCTGAAGTTGTAGTTGTTGCCTTGGTGCATATTATGGTTGTTGAAAACCAGGAGGGTTATACTGCTTTGTTGTGTATGGCTGATAAGGTTGTTGCACCGCATTCTGATTGTTACTCCAGCTGAAGTTAGGATGATTGCGGTTGTTGGGATGATAAGTGGCTGGAGCTTGCTACTGTGATCTCTAAAAGTTGCTCACAAACTGAGCTGATTCACTAGAAATAACACACTACTCTGTCTCATGTGCCCCCGCACAAAGCTCACAAACACTAGTGATTTAATTAAATCCATGATTAGCCAAAGAGTCCACTTTCATCGTCAAAGCTTGAAGTTGAGATGCTATAGCAGTAGCTGTATCCACTTCCAGAATTCCTGCTACCTTGTCTTGCAACATTCTTTGCGTAGGATTCTGGTGTTCATTAGCTGATATTAGCTCAATCAACTCATAAGCTTCATTATAGCTTTTGGCCTACAAGGCTCCTCCAGACACTGCATCGAGCATAGGTCTAGATTGTGCGCCTAAACCATTATATAAATAGTTTATAATCATCCAATCAGGCATGCCATGGTGCGGGCACTTCCTTAGCATCTCCTTGTAGCGATCCCAAGCCTCACACAAAGATTCTCCAGATTGCGCGCAAATTGAGTAAGTGCATTCCTGATTGCAGCCGTCTTTGCCATAGGGAAGAATTGTGAGAAACTTTTTAGGAAGATCCTCCCATGTAGTAATAGAGCCTACTGGTAGAGAATATAACCAACACTTAGCCTTATCCCTCAGAGAAAATGGGAAAAGTTTCAGCTTGATAACATCTTCAGTCAACCCATTGAACTTAAAAGTGTCGCAGATCTGGATGAAATCCCTGATGTGCATGTTGGGATCTTCTATAGGAGAACCCCCAAACTGAACTGAATTATGTATCATCTGAATCGTGCTCGACTTGATCTCAAAGGTGTTAGCCGAGATGGTTGGCCTAATAATGTTTGACTGAATATCATTGATCTTAGGCTGAGAATAATCCATCAACACCTTCGGATTTTCTGCTTGATCTGCCATTACTACTATAGCTAGTTCCTCAACTTTCTCTTCTTCCTCTAGTTTCTCTTCGTCCTCGACTTTCTCTTCTTCCTCAAAAACTTGCCGATGAACCACAACTTCTTCCTCCGCTTGAACCAGAGTTCTCTTACGAGACCGCGAACACGTATGTATACACGCTCGCTAGAGTACCTGAAACACGCAAAGAACAATTAAGTAACAATGTTTGAGTATAAGCGTTCACAAGTAATTCACACGCTAAAATTCACGCAAGTATACGCGTTCGCAAGTAATATATAATTCTTTCTAGTTTGTTCCCACATAGACTGGTTTAGGTTAACTTTGTAGATTATGCACTTATGCAACAATGATATGGCTATTATTCAATGCTAAGACGAATAACAAATTGGTTTTGATTATAACTAAGATACTACTTAATATGCAATAAAATAAGAGATTAAAGGGTTGAATATTATATGAGACAAACATGGGATTCTAACTTCGTTAAATACTCCATTCTAAGTCCTCCTGTTCTTAACCTTAGCATGCAATGGTGATGACACTAATCAGATAACACGAAACTACTAAATGCTAACTTTCGTTGCACGAATAACATACTACCAGACATCCACAAAAGAGATAGAAGTTGAACAGACACAAAATATGTTGAGACCCTATATGTGACGCCCTCAATATCGGGGTTAGAAAATGAGGACCGACACACCAATAAACTAACAATAAATAAGCATAAAACGTGATTAACTATTAACAGGATCTATACAGGATTAAATTTGAGACAAGATTACAACTACCAACCAGATAATATATATTACAACCCAAATAATCCTTAATTTACACAATCGATTCTGACTTGAAACCGACATATAACCAATTGCATCTTTACCACCTTCCAACTACTGTGCGTGCTCACACTCACTGCTACCTGCTCTGGCATCCAAAAAACTATGACACAGTAGGGACTTCCAGGAACGCTCATGCGAGCTGAACGCGTAAATCTGGCCATCTTCTTTCTTAACTGCCATGGTTAAAGCAAAGAAAATATATATGAGCACAAAAGCTCAGCAAGTAACTACATAGCAGTTCTATACAGCAATAATAGTAACAATAGCAAACTCTGAGGAATTCTACTTTTAAATCTCTAGGTGGCAGATTTCTATCTTTGGCATACAAGGTTATGAAGAAAGGTTTGGGCTTTCAAGAATCAAGGATTAAGATAGGGTGAAAGCCGACATTCATCGCAACTCAATAGCTGGAGAATCATATCATAAAGGCATAATAACATCATGGACAAGATATATGGCATCATGGCATCATGTTATAAACATTTATAATCAAAACAACTTCAAAAACTTAATTTTAGGACGCTACGGATTACAGCCGGTGATTAGCCGCGAAGTAATCCCGAACCTCGTTGGGTTCTCAAATACAATGGGATCCCTAGACAACATTTAAGCCTATCAATTGGTGTGAAAGGGACTTGCGTCTGAGTCCAATCCACTAAATCAAGAAAACATTCTTTTGTTAATGAGCAATTATCTTTTATAAAACTGATGCCAGGGAGAAATTACAAGGATTCTAAACAATAGGATTTAAATTATCAGTCGAGGATTGGAGTTATGGGACTTTCATCAGAAATTGAATTATCTTCTCACAAGTAGGATCATCAAGGATGAGTACCAATGATTCAACAACTAAGGAAGAAAGTATTGAAAAAGAGTTATAACGATAATTAACAAAGATAGGAGTGTCTCATATCAAGTGTAGTGTAATAACCCCAAAATTTTGAACTTTTTGTAACCCTTATGAATAGTGTTTTTTGCTGATATTGCTGAATAAGAAAACTTTTTATTCCACACTATGTAGGGGTTCTTTTATTGTTATTCTGAGATCTTATTAGTACTCTAAATGATATATAAATGTATGTAAAGATCGTCAGAATCCAAATTCAAACACTTTGATTTTTCCCGAATATCCACCAGATACCGAAAGAATTGAGTATAAGGTAACAGGATAAAAAGGATTTAAATTCAAGGATTATAAGAGAGGATCATAAAAGGAATATAATTTATTGAGAAAGGTTAAGGAAACCCAAGTAATAAGATCCTGGGTATGATCCCTCAAACGATAAATGAAAATGAAAGTTAAGCGAACCGTATAACAGATCAGTGGTCATTAGCCAAGTAATTAGAAGCTAATCAAAGAGATTAGTGAGGATGATGTCATCAAACCAATAAGAAGAGGACAAGCATGGGAAGATGACATAGGATTGATGACCTAAGCATGACCAAAGAGAAGTGTGTTGTTGGTTGATTAAGAACCACAAAAAAATCACCATGGTTAAAAGGTAAATAATTAAAACAAAAGCCAAAAACAACCAACCAACAAATCATTTCACCAAAACACAAGTTGACTTCACTTTTCTTCAAGAAAAGCTCTCGGCCTCTTTTCCATTTCAAGAAGAAAAAAACCAAAATCCAAGTTCCAAGCTTCATTAATTAGTGAGGTAATTATCTAAGACTCCTTATGCATAGATATAGCTATCCTATAAGTTTAAGCTTCAAATTCCTTCACAATCTCTTCCTAAAATTCATGGAAGAAGAGGGTGAATAGTGTTTTTCAAGAACTTAAAATTTTGTTCTTGAGTTTTTGTTTAGATTAAGCTTGGGTAAGGACTTTCAAGGGTGATTCCAAGCTAAGTAGTTACTCCTACTCACCAAGGAAGGTATAATCTCAAACCCTAGCCCTACTTTTGTATATTTAGAGCTTTTGTGTTTAGTATGGTTCATGAGAAGATTGATTATTGAGTATTTAGAGATGTGTTGGTTTTGTGATGTGTTTGGAGTTGTAAATCTTGTTGATTAGTTAGAGAACTTAAGTAAAGCTTTTAGTTCATGATGGGAAGTAGTATAAATTTGGAAATATTGAGTTTTTGGGGCTGTTGTAGCATTGTAAGTATGGAGTTTGGTTGTATGGTTGAATTGTGGTTAATTGGTGGTTGATTTAGAATAGGATAAAAATTGGTAATCGCGTAAACATAGTCGTCGTAATGTCCGATTTACTTTAGACTGTTTTTTTCTTAACAATCAGGACCGGAGGACTCACTGTTAGGTTTTGACCATTGCCATGATTAGATAGTTCATGTTACAAGCTTCATTTTGATATGTGGTTCATTTGAATCCGACGTACGGTTTAGGAGAAACGACCGTTTTAAGTAACGGCGTTCGCGAACGAACCATTACCCCTCGCCTTACTTTGAAACATAGGTTAAAGACCTTAAAGGACTAATTGGAGTATGAATCATTTATGTAAAGTGTATTAGGCAGTTGGTAAGGCACTCGCGAAAGAATCCCCTTAAAACCCTTAATGGTTAATTTATTAAAAATGGTGGAGCCGAGGGTACTCGAGCGACTTAAGAGAATCGTTGAGCGCAAAGCGAGTGTTAGAGTCTAATTGGTTAAAGTATAGATTCATAAGCGACTTTGGTTTAATTCCAACTTATATGTTGTTTATAGGTTACCAGACTCGTCCCAAGCCATTTATCACCCCCAGTCGCTCAGGCAAGTTTTCTACCCGTTATACTGTTGTTGTGATGTATACATATATATATGCATTATCTTGTGATAGATGCATGATGGTTAATTAGCAAATCTTGCGATATATTGGAGCATGTGATACGGTATATATGCATGTCTGTTTCGTAATCTTGATATATATCTGTTGATTCAATTTCTTATAAGTTGCATAATACCTATGCTAGAGATAAGCAGTAGTTGCGTATACCCTTATTATAGGGGACCCAAGGGTGAACATTTTCTAAAACCGGGAGTCGATGTTCCCGAGTATATATTATATATATATATATTGATATAGTTTTCAAAACTATTAATCAAATAAGTTTTATTTGATAACTTTATTTTATTTAATGAATATTAGTTGAATATTCATTCAAGGACTTATGACTCCGTTTATTTTATTTAATGAATATTATTTTGAATATTCATTCGAGGACTTAAGACTCCGTTTATTTTATTTAATGAATATTATTTTGAATATTCATTTGAGGACTTATGACTCCGCTTATTTATTAAATAATATTCTTTATTTTATTAAAGAATAATGTTTGGATAATCAAACTTATTTTCGATTATTCAAATAAAGATCGTACTTTCGTATAAGTATATCTTTGGTTATTTATTATTCATTTCAAGTATAAGTTTTAAAACTTCTATTTCAATTATTTTTATAAGGATTATCCTTTTGGGAATATTATTTAAATAATAATATTCAAATATTTTCTAATATATCGGGACTGATTTATTTCATTAAATCAGCATTACTCCAAACATTCTTAAAAATGTTTTCGAGTCTTCAAATTGAATTTTAAAAGTCAGAGCGGATCCCAAAACTCATTCTTATATTTAAGGTCTTTCTTTCGAAGGGGATTTAAATACTCGCTCAAAATCTTAGGGATCCGGCTCTGTGGTGAATTTTATATTCGTAACGAGGTTGCTGTTTTGAGAAAACAATTTGATTACTTGCCCAACGTTCGGGAAGTAAGTCCATCTAATTAAGTCGGCATAAGCGACAGGCCGGGGTACGGTCTATGAAGGTGTAAGAGGCTGGGTGACAGTCCATCCACGCGTGAGTGGCCGGGTAACGGTCTAGCACGAGGTCCTAATGCGACCAGGGTGATGACCGGCGAGGAATTCATCCATCTACAGTAGAAAATGTTACTTATTGGTATCTTTGCCTGATCAGCAAGATATCGGGTTTATGCCAAAATTCTTTTCTTTCCAAATTCATTGGATATTACAATTCTGTTCATACTTTACATGACAGAGGTTTCAGGAAATGTATGAGATATATATATATGGATATATATCGGGACTTAATGAAGTATCTCGTAACTTCATTTCTTTTGAATGATATTTCAAGGATTGAATCTATTCAAATCATATCTTGTAGTCTCATCTATGTGATGAACTTTTGACACAGATTATACCTTGAACGGTGGTAGTTCAAGTAGTATTCGGAAAAGATATAAGTATATTGTAGTATCTTGTAACTTCATCTTTCAAACTTATATCTAGTAAATGATTATCTTGTGCATGTCAAAGATTTTCAGAAAAACGTTGAGACAAGGTTAGATATATGAGATCACCTTGCAACGATATTTTTATACAGTTATAAACTGGAACTCTGTGTATATTATACATGTCAGAGGATTTCCAAGATTTTGAAAAGTATATATACACATATATACTGAATATTTTGCGACTTGGTCGTGTTAAGATATCAAACTTGGTTCATATCTGCGTAACCAAGACTTTCATGAGTACTATGAGAATGCTCATATATTGTTAATTATTATATATATTATTTTGGTGGGCTTGTTGCTCACCCTTGCTTTCTTCTTTCATCACACAACAACAGATAGAAAAGATGAACAGGACCAAGCTTCCAATTCGCAAGCGGTTTGGAAACGTTCCGCAGTTTTCTGGAAGCGTTGATGCCGCCGTAGCTGAGGTAGAAATTACCAATAGGCTAGGCTTTCAACTTCTGATGTACCAGACTTATGTATCTATATGAATTGTAATAATGGCAAAGAAATGTAAATTTATTCAGAAACCCTTTTAAGGTATAACGGTTTATAACTGTGGAATAAAATGACTTGTGTTACTTTTGGTATTCATCTCTGAGACTATAACTTGTGGTGTGGGTAAGTGTATATTGTGGGGTCACATTACTCAGTAGTTGGTTGACTGTTAAGATTAAGTATTGATAAGGGAAATGGAACTCGTGACAACCCAAATCCCTGACCCCGGATTTGGGGGTGTTACAGAAATGGTATCAGAGCCAAGCGTTATAAACCTCAGAGATGATGTGACGTTAAGATAATAAGTTCACAAAGATAATAAGAACTCTTGCCAAGTTCATAGTCGGGCTACCTAACATAGTACTGACAGTCAAAACCCTTACAAGAACCCTTATAAATATTATGATAGTAACATAGTTCGTTCTCATATAGGGCAGCGGGGCACCGAACCCTGAGGTTCAGGAGCATCAGCATGAGGATGTTTTATTACATATTGGAGATCAAATTGTGAATCCAATAGAGTACCCTAATGAGGGACCGGATGAGACTCATATTGAAAATGTTGCGGTTGAGGATGTTATCCCAGAAGGGATTGTTGCTGAGGAGGATCTCGTGGAGGATCCTGACGAGAATGAAGAAAGGACCGCTGAGGAATTGATGACCGTAGTCAGGGCGACTACCAGAGCTAGAATGGCCGCGAGGGTGGCACAAGAGGATGAAGAATTACCAAGGGCACAAAGGATAATGAGGGCAGAAGGAGTGGGGCCTTCCACGGCACCAATTATACCAGTATCAGACCCTCTTCTAGAGGTTCCTGTAGACATCCATGAGGTTCCACCAATTCCTGTTCCCTCCCCTGTACAGAGCCCAACACCTACTGAGGAAATGCCACCTTTATCTCCTGCACCATTGTCACCTGATACCGTGCTTGGTTATCCATTTGGATCCCCTGGGCCTGCACCACCTGCACCCCATGGACTGCTAGATGCTACCACTCAGGCTTCTCTTATCGCCGATTATTATATGACTTTGGGTGGCCTGTCTGAGGCCCGTAATGTTAGGAGTGATCTGTTGGATCAACTTACTGCACCGAGGATTGAGGGCGGGGTACTTCCGGAAGGATTAGCTTATAGCATGGAAAGGATTGAGGCTACCACCCGTGTTACAGCTAGAGGCCATCTTGAGGGTCAGATTGATCCAGCTCTACTTGCAACTATCTTAGACCTCATCACCGCTTTAATGGAGCAGGTTAGGGATGTTGTGCATGCCCGCATTTCTTGATCCATAATAGTGTGCAGAGTCTGAGCAATCTGACAAGAATTTCATGCAGCACCGCTTTTGGAGGATTAGCCTAAGTTATGAATGATTAGTTTTAATGACTAGATGATTATCTATGGTAGTACTTTTGGGATAGAAGTGATCAGATCAAATGATATAATTCTCTTTAATGTGTTTAGTTGTTGTACCCTCAAACAAATAGTTAAGTATATATTCGTTAATTTCAGTTCAGATCAGTTTGTTTGTGATAAGTTCATATTGTTAATTACGCGGTTAACACTTAAGAGTGTGTCATGAAGTTTATAGAACTTGAGAATTCATAATTTGCAATCATGCAAGGACTGAACGAGGGAAAGATTTAAGCAAAGTAAGTAAGATAAATATCCAGAGATTCTCAAAATTTTTCCAAGAATCATGCCCCCACGAGGAATAAGATTAGGGGCAAACCTTGAATGTGATAATCAGGGAGGTCGTAATTAAGATATAAGGAACCCAGAATATAATGAAGGGGAAAATGAGGATTTTAAATTAAAAGATGACCCCAATTATGGGGAGTAGGAAGAAATATTTAGACTGAGAAAACAGAAGTCGAGCAAGATAGGAAGAACCAAGATGGTACTCCTATTGGGTAATCCATGGACCTGCCTAAAACAAAAAATTTACTTTTATTCCCCAAACACCACCCTGAGGAAACAATGTGGTGGGAAATTCTTTCAGGACTTTTAAGTCAGTAAGCTCTCAGAGTTCCAAGGAACAAGCTGACCTAGCCGAGGCAAGAGCCTGGCCAAAGGAGATAAATGACTGATTTTATATTTTAAATGATTGATGAAGCGCAAAAGACTGTTTTTGTCACTTACCTTCCAAAGAGAGAGGCCACCCGCTGGTGAAAGACCAAGAAAGGCACGGAGCCAGAGGTTAGAATAAACTGATTAAAGTTCAGTCAATTATTTTCAGGAAAGTACTTCCCAAGGTTATGGAGATAGTGTAAAAGCTTTAGAGCCAGAACAAAGGTGGACGAGTATGATGAATTATGAATCTAAATTGTAAAAGTTGTCAAGATTCGTTCCGAGGACACGAATCCAGAACGACGGGATGTTTGAAATCAATGCTTATGTTGGGTTGGTTCATGAAATAATGATAAGAGAAAGGATAATAAAAAGAAACTGAAGTGGAAAGGAAAATAAAGGCAATAGAGTTTGAGGAATGATAAGGAAGTTGGGTATGAGGAAACCCTAAAGACTCGTAGCAATAGAAATAGAAAAGTATGTAATCGATAGGATGAGGGTGATTCACCATGAGTTAAAATTGATGGTTGAAGGCATAAGAGATACATATATTTTATCCCCTGTAAGTTGGGAGGATTCGAGGAAACCTGGAGATACTTCGAAGGATAAATAATGAGACGCGGATAGACTGAGGAGACAAGAAAGTAGGAAATTAGCAAAATCGGATGAAGGAAGTGACCTTCAAGAATGTGAAGTGTAAGACCGGTGGCATGATACCCAGAAAGGGAGACGCCAGGTATGAAAGACATCCCAATATTGAGATGACTGTTGAGATAAACAACAAAAGTAAATCAGGAATTATTAAGAAGAAGTTCACGTTGAACACGACCAATATCTTCCAGGACATCCCTGTTTCATTAACAAATTAGGAAAGAAAAGCGGGTAACCATTGTTATCTTTTGAAGGCCATATGTGTTGACCTCAGTTTGAATAAGGATGCTATTGTGAAATTAGTATAGACTATCTAGGTGGGAATGATTGAATAAGACACCCTTATCAGGGATATATGACTTGATTTATCCATGGAAGGATGCATGTACCTTTTTAAAGGTGGAATTAAGGATAGAACATCTGTAACTTTGAGTCCTAGGGGAATGCATAAAGGTTGGCATTTCATCCTTAATAGGGATAGTATGAGTTTTGACAGTATAAATTGGAAAGGATTAAGGTAACAACAACCTTTAAGGATCAGTGGAGAAATTTTTCAGAAGTATATAGACAATGATTCTGGTATTAGTAAATGGTATCTTGATATGCCCTGTGCCTAGGGTGTACCTGATGAAGGATTTAAGGATAACCTTAGAGGTTTTACAAGGAGAAAGGTAATATTCAAAGTTCTCAAGAATAGAAATTTTGATAAAGGAAATGTGACGTAATTATAATAATGCCAGGTGGGGCACATGTTGAACCATAAGAAAGTATAGATTGACCCAATAAGTCGAGATTGGTGAAATCAAGAAGGACCCAAAATAAGAGACGTCCTAAGTATGATCAAGAGTCAATCATGACAATGTTAACCTCTAAAAGACCGAGGCAATAACTTATGGAAAAGTGATGATATATTTTTTTACCAAGGCATAATGAAGAGCATTTTCACACAAGCAGTGATTGGAAATGAGGTAGAAAATTTAGTTGAAGGTCATTTAAAAGACATTGATTGTAAGGAAATTTTACTATCAGGAAAGGCCAAAGAGGTGGCCGATACTTTAAATGTAAGAGGATAATTATAGGTGCTCGTGCCAGAGGAATACAGTGATGATGGTTGAAGCCGTGAAGGTTGTATTATGGTTTGAAAGATTGACATTCCTTCTGATGATTGTGCGATACTCAACCGTGATGGTAGTTTGGTAAAGATTTAATTTATGAAATCGCCGTGAGCGGGCTATCTATCTTATAAGGTTATATCTTGAGATAAGCCAGGACCATGTTACGAAAGGACTGAATGAACCTTTGAGCTTCATGTCTCCTAATAAAGACATATGGTTAATAATGGTATTAACCTGCTATCGTTGCTTTTATTGAAACTCTTCTGCAATTTTATCTGCTTCATGTCATATGTACGCCAAGTTCAGGAGTGTTCTTCATGAATCATGGAATGGTGATTATGTTGCCTCCTTAGAAGAATCCGATACGACATGTATGGACTCCGTATGGTTAGCTATTAAGATTTTATAGAAAATGAATGACTACAGTAGGTCAGTGGTGGACCATAGTAATGCAACAATGATTCTGCGAGTAATGAGCTGATTACAACCGTGAGAGTTGTATTGAAATGGATGTTGAGATTGAGTACCCCTAATGGGGTCGTGTTGATATATAAGTTATCATTGATAGACTACCTAGTGGAGTACTTACATATTATATATTTATTCCCTCTTATGAATAGAGAGTCGTATTACTATACAAGGAAGGTTGCGGTGCAAGCATAGAATTCTAGTAACGATGATGTCTACAATGAGATCCCAGATTTGATTTTCGACGTCGAGGGAGTTTCAAAGGCGATCGTGTATAAGCTCGAGCAAGAGCATGGGTCCATAGAATGATGGACAAAATATCAAAAATATTTAGGCATGTGAAATACGATGCTATAATACCTGATGTTGATATAGATACGTATATGTTTTGTTCTCCTATGATAAACCTCTATAGTTCAGAGGTAGATTCCAAGCCAGATATTTTGTGGCAGTATATTTTATATATATACAATTCTCTTCAATTCGTTCTTTTCTCTCCTTTTCATTTCATATAAGCTGAGAAGAACAACCCTTCCAGAAGGGGAAGTATTGCCGAATGACTATCTATCTGTGTGATAGAAGCCTAGTAGGATGCCACATGTTATTTAATTGCTTGTCAAGTACTAACGGTTGGCCACCTTCTGTACTAACTATGCAATAGAACAAGTGTTCATGATCATAGTGATCTCTCAATAAATTCTTTTACTTCTATACGAAGGACCAAGCTTTCGAAGATGGAGGCAGCTAGAGATGAAGTAGTATCAGTACGGTGGTATTCTGATTCTAACACGTTCGTGATACTAAGGTTGACGTGGTTATTAAAAGGTTATAGAACGCTAACGAGCAAAAGTGTAACCAGTGTAGTATTATGTACGGAAGATAGTAACGACTACGAACTGGAGAAGAATGGGTATTGAGAAGCAAAAGCTATAATGCTAGAAGCTATGATGAGAGTCGGTGCAATAGATTTGAAAGAATTTGGAATGATCACTTAACACGGATTAAGTTTTCTTACGATAATCGATCGTATGTCAGTATCGAGGTATCGCCTTATGAGATCCTTGAGGGAAGACAATGTCGATCTCCCTTATGTTAGGATGAAGATTGCAGGGTGCAAGATGCTCAGACCAGCAGTGGTCCAAAGGACCAAGGATATAATAGATCTAATCAGAGGACGGCTGGTAGTAGCCCGAGATGGACATAAGAAGTATGTTGATTCGACACGAAAGGACAAAGGATAGGAAGTAGGGGACCTAGTGATGTTAAAGGTATCCCTTGGAAAGGATGGATGAGGTTCGGAAAGAAAGGAAAGCTAAGCCCCCGAATTATTGGACCCTTTGAAGTATTAAGACGTATTAGGAAGCTAGCATATGAGCTAGCCCTACTCCCAAACCTGTAGCAAATTCATAACGTGTTCCATGTATCAATGTTAAGGAAGTATAATTCGGATGCTAGACAAATAGGGGCATATGAGCGCATAGACATGCAACCAGACGTAACCTATATGGAGCAACCGGGAAAGGTTATAGATTAAAAAGGAACAAGTGCTTGGGAGAAGGGCTACCAAACTACTTAGAGTTTGATAGTAGAACCACAATGTGGGAAGATTGACTTGAGAGTTAGATAGTGCAATGCTAAGAAAGTATCCCTATTCATTTTTTCCCTGATTCCGGGACGGAATCCTTTTAAGGAGGGGAGACTGTAATAACCCCAAAATTTTGAACTTTTTGTAACCCTTATGAATAGTGTTTTTACTGATATTGCTGAATAAGAAAACTTTTCATGCCACACTATGTAGGGATTCTTTTATTGTTATTCTGAGATCTTATTAGAACTCTACATGATATATAAGTGTATGTAAAGATCGTCAGAATCCACATTCAAACACTTTGATTTTTCCCGAAAATCCACCAGATACCGAAAGAATTGAGTATAAGGTAACCGGATAAAAAGGATTTAAATTCAAGGATTATAAGAGAGGATTATAAAATGAATATAATGTATTGAGAAAGGTTAAGGAAACCCAAGTAATAAGATCCCAGGTATGATCCCTCAAACGATAAACGAAAACGAAAGTTAAGCGAACCGTATAACAGATCAACGGTCATTAGCCAAGTAATTAGAAGCTAATCAAAGAGATTAGTGAGGATAATGTCATCAAACCAATAAGAAGAGGACAAGCATGGGAAGATGACATAGGTATGATGACCTAAGCATGACCAAACAGAAGTGTGTTGTTGGTTGATTAAGAACCACACAAAAATCACCATGGTTAAAAGGTAAATAATTAAAACAAAAGCCAAAAACAACCAACCAACAAATCATTTCACCAAAACACAAGTTGACTTCACTTTTCTTCAAGAAAAGCTCTCGGCCTCTTTTCCATTTCAAGAAGAAAAAAAACCAAAATCCAAGTTCCAAGCTTCATTAATTAGTGAGGTAATTATCTAAGACTCCTTATACATAGATATAGCTATCCTATAAGTTTAAGCTTCAAATTCCTTCACAATCTCTTCCTAATATTCATGGAAGAAGAGGGTGAATAGTGTTTTTCAAGAACTTAAAATTTTGTTCTTGAGTTTTTGTTTAGATTAAGCTTGGGTAAGGACTTTCAAGGGTGATTCCAAGCTAAGTAGTTACTCCTACTCACCAAGGAAGGTATAATCTCAAACCCTAGCCCTACTTTTGTATATTTAGAGCTTTTGTGTTTAGTATGGTTCATGAGAAGATTGATTATTGAGTATTTAGAGATGTGTTGGTTTTGTGATGTGTTTGGAGTTGTAAATCTTGTTGATTAGTTAAAGAACTTAAGTAAAGCTTTTAGTTCATGATGGGAAGTAGTTTAAATTTGGAAATATTGAGTTGTTGGGGCTGTTGTAGCATTGTAAGTATGGATTTTGGTTGTATGGTTGAATTGTGGTTGATTGGTGGTTGATTTAGAGTAGGATAAAAATTGGTAATCGCATAAACATAGCCGTCGTAATGTCCGATTTACTTTAGACTGTTTTGTTCTTAACAATCAGGACCCGAGGACTCACTGTTAGGTTTTGACCATTGCTATGATTAGATAGTTCATGTTACGAGCTTCATTTTGATATGTGGTTCGTTTGAATCTGACGTACGGTTAAGGAGAAACGACCGTTTTAAGTAACGGCGTTCGCGAACGAACCATTACCCCTCACCTTACTTTGAAACATAGATTAAAGACCTTAAAGGATTAATTGGAGTATGAATTATTTATGTAAAGTGTATTAGGCAGTTGGTAAGGCACTCGCGAAAGAATCGCCTTAAAACCCTTAATGGTTAATTTATTAAAAATTGTGGAGCCGAGGGTACTCGAGCGACTTGAGAGAATCGTTGAGCGCAAAGCGAGTGTTAGAGTCTAATTGGTTAAAGTATAGATTCATAAGCGACTTTGGTTTAATTCCAACTTATATGTTGTTTATAGGTTACCAGACTCATCCCAAGCCATTTATCACCCCCAGTCACTCAGGCAAGTTTTCTACCCGTTATACTGTTGTTGTGATGTATACATATGTATATGCATTATCTTGTGATAGATGCATGATGGTTAATTAGCAAATCTTACGATATATTGGAGCATGTGATATGGTATATATGCATGTCTGTTTTATAATCTTGATATATATCTGTTGATTCAATTGCTTATAAGTTGCATAATACCTATGCTAGAGATAAGCAGTAGTTGCGTATACCCTTAGTATAGGGGACCAAGGGTGAACATTTTCTAAAACCGGGAGTCGATGTTCCCGAGTATATTATATATATATATTTATATATATATATTGATATAGTTTTCAAAACTATTAATCGAATAAAATTTATTCGATAACTTTATTTTATTTAATGAATATTAGTTGAATATTCATTCAAGGACTTATGACTCCGTTTATTTTATTTAATTAATATTATTTTGAATATTCATTCGAGGACTTAAGACTCCGTTTATTTTATTTAATGAATATTATTTTGAATATTCATTTGAGGACTTATGACTCCGCTTATTTTTTAAATAATATTCTTTATTTTATTAAAGAATAATGTTTCGATAATCAAACTTATTTTCGATTACTCAAATAAAGATCGTACTTTCGTATAAGTATATCTTTGGTTATTTATTATTCATTTCAAGTATAAGTTTTAAAACTTCTACTTCAATTATTTTTATAAGGATTATCCTTTTGGGAATATTATTTAAATAATAATATTCAAATATTTTCTAATATATTCTGGACTGATTTATTTCATTAAATCAGCATTACTCCAAACATTCTTAAAAATGTTTTCGAGTCTTCAAATTGAATTTTAAAAGTTAGATCGGATCCCAAAACTCATTTTTATATTTAAGGTCTTCCTTTCGAAGGGGATTTAAATACTCGCTCAAAATCTTAGGGATCCGGCTCTGTGGTGTATTTTATATTCGCAATGAGGTTGCTGTTTTAAGAAAACAATTTGATTACTTGCCCAACGTTCGGGAAGTAAGTCCATCTAATTGAGTCGGCATAAGCAACAGGCCGGGGTACGGTCTATGAAGGTGTAAGAGGCTGGGTGACAGTCCATCCATGCGTGAGTGACCGGGTAACGATTTAGTGCGAGGTCCTAATGCGGCCAGGGTGATGACCGGCGAGGAATTCATCCATCTACAGTAGAAAAGGTTACTTATTGGTATCTTTGCCTGATTAGCAAGATATCGGGTTTATGCCAAAATTCTTTTCTTTCCAAATTCATTGGATATTACAACTCTGTTCATACTTTACATGACAGAGGTTTTAGGAAATGTACGAGAGATATATATATATGGATATATATATTGGGACTTAATGAAGTATCTCGTAACTTCATTTCTTTTGAATGATATTTCAAGGATTGAATCTATTCAAATCATATCTTGTAGTCTCATCTATGTGATGAACTTTTGATACAGATTATACCTTGAACGGTGGTAGTTCAAGTAGTATTCGGAAAATATATAAGTATATTGTAATATCTTGTAACTTCATCTTTTAAACTTATATCTAGTAAATGATTATCTTGTGCATGTCAAAGATTTTCAGAAAAACGTTGAGACAAGGTTAGATATATGAGATCACCTTGCAACGATATTTTTATACAGTTATAAATTGGAACTCTGTGTATATTATACATGTCAGAGGATTTCCAAGATTGTGAAAAGTATATATACACATATATACTAAATATTTTGCGACTTGGTCGCGTTAAGATATCAAACTTGGTTCATATCTGCGTAACCAAGACTTTCATGAGTACTATGAGAATGCTCATATATTGTTAATTATTATATATATTATTTCGGTGGGCTTGTTGCTCACCATTGCTTTCTTCTTTTATCACACAACAACAGATAGAAAAGATGAACAGGACCAAGCTTTCAATTCGCAAGCGGTTAGGAAATGTTCCGCAGTTTTCTGGAAGCGTTGATGCCGCCGTAGCTGAGGTAGAAATTACCAATAGGCTAGGCTTTCAACTTCTGATGTACCAGACTTATGTATCTATATGAATTATAATAATGGCAAAGAAATGTAAATTTATTCAGAAACCCTTTTAAGGTGTAACGATTTATAACTGTGGAATAAAATGACTTGTGTTACTTTTGGTATTCATCTCTGAGACTATAACTTGTGGTGTGTGTATGTGTATATTGTGGGGTCACATTACTCAGTAGTTGGTTGACTGTTAAGATTAAGTATTGATAAGGGAAATGGAATTCGTGACAACCCGAATCCCCGACCCCGGATTTGGGGGGGTTACATGTAGTACATGGCGTACATCTAGTTACAAAGTTTGGATATGGAAATAAAGGATACTTATCAAACAAAGGTAGTTCAAGGAATTCGAATTATAAGAAGTGGTCAATATAGGGAATTATTGAAGCAATACTAGAAATCAAGTTTGAGGTATTCAAGAGAATTAATCATCAAGGCAAAGGTATTCAAGAGAATTAATCAACAAGGAAAAGGTATTCAAGTTAATGAAGAATTCAGGTTACTCAAGACATTTCTCAAGGGAATTCATAAAGGTTCTCTTAGGGTTCATGAGATCATAGGTGACAAAGGAAATAGGAAATGTAATCGGGTATGAATCAATCAAGTGGTTGTAAATGGTCGAACATGATTCAATAACAAGTTATCATAAGAATCAATATTAGGGTTTCTCAGAAATCAATAACAGGTTTATCACAAGTATAAAAAAGAATCACTACTTTATTATGGCATTAGAAAATATCAATTCATAAGCCAAGGCATAGTTACTTGCCTTAAATCGCTTTCCTGCTTTACTGAAATTGAAACTGAACTACTGAAGCTGAACTACTGCCACCTAAGTTTCCTTTCCCTTTTCTAGCTTGAATGCCTCCACTATTTGAATCTACAATCCTGAATACCTCCGCTATCTGAATCTACAATCCAAAACATAATCCCTAATTATATACTTATTCGCACTCGACGTTCCCTGAATGTCTAACGATTATCCCAACTCGCATTAAAGCCTAACTTAGATACACGAGTATAATCACAGAGTATTCACATAGCACTTAGTAGTATATAGTTATATACTTAACTCGCACATTCAAGCATAATCATAGAGTACTCATATAACACATAGCGAGTATATACTTGTATACTTAAATGTATATCTTAACAAAACAATCACGATCTAAATAACTCGACAACTAAACAACTATTCCTTCATTTTTAACTATAAAATTTGAACCAAAATAAATGGTACCAAGCCAAGAAATCAACATGCAACCACTTAACTTGACATGCAACTAACCAAACATCTTTTAAACACCAAATTAATCTTACACAAACCAAATAATTAGACTCTAAAATCAAATTGACCAATCAACTTGAATCAACCCTTTTTAGTACCATATACCATTCAGATTTTTCAATAAAACACAAACAGTTTATCAAATATTGACATGCAAGGTTCCATTTACAATTTATACCTATTTTAATCCATTCCAAACAAGAACACATCTTGAAAACATTTCTTTTAAACCAAAAACTGAACCAAAACATTATTTTTGAACAAAATCTTAACATGCATAATTCCAATCATTTATTCCTTTGAAAACCGAATGAAATCCATACTTTTAATAAACAAAACTTAACTTATTCATACTTATCTACTCACATATCTAATATAAACCAAATTCTATTTCCAAATTAACAATAACCCAATTAATCAACAAAACAACTTGTAGAATCGACATGCAATCAATCAACCCAACATGCAATACTCCAAATCACAAATCCAA
Source organism: Apium graveolens (assembly GCF_009905375.1). Lineage (NCBI taxonomy): Eukaryota > Viridiplantae > Streptophyta > Magnoliopsida > Apiales > Apiaceae > Apium > Apium graveolens. Next base: position 77,616,350 of record NC_133649.1, read on the forward strand.
CTTAATTAAACTCATGATCTAATCATTTAACCCATCTTCTTTCTAAACCAAATAAAATATAACTTGATTACACATAGGACTTTACATGCATGCAAGGAAAACAACTCAAAAACAAAGGTTTTTTATATATATATATATATATATATATCATCAAAACCAATCGAACATTAAAACCCTTTTGCAAAACTCATTTATTCGAACCAAAAACCAAATATTTGAACCAAAACCCTTTGTAAAATTTGAATAAAAATCAAAATCCCTTTTTAATAGCAAAAAGTCGAACCTACCTCCAAAACCAATCCAAGAAAGTCACACAACTTATGTACTATACTCTCTCTTAAGATTATACACTAAGAAATTATGTTTTCTTAGATATAACTAAGAGATGTGGATGCAAAAACTTTCTTAAACACTTGAATGCAAATAATATATGAATAGGGGATTGAAAATGATGAAGATCAATGGAAAGATCTTTAAATTCTAAGTAGATTTTGGTGTTGCATGTAGGAGAGAGAGAGAGAGAGAGAGAGAGAGAGAGAGAGAGAGAGAGAGAGAGAGAGAGAGAGAGAGAGAGAGAGAGAGAGAGAAAGAGAGCTCGGTGAGAGAGAGAAGAAGAGAGGGAGAGAGAGCCGAGAGAGAAGAAGGAGAGGGGAGAGATGAAAAATGATGTGAATGAAGTGGTGGTAGAAATGACAAGGCTTTTGTTTGATTCTCCCATGTGCTTATATTAGTGGAATTGTAAAATTACCAACCTACCCTTCTCTCACTACTAGCACGAAATGCATGCAAGGATGATATGGTAATTTGGTTAAGTTGAAATGAGATAGTGGGGTGGTTAATGACACAACTTCCCTTCTCTTATATTTTAAGGGGAAATGCATGCAAGGGCAACTTGGTAATCACATAATTATTAATCTAAATAATTACAAAGAATACATTTTACAAATAAAACCATAAATCTGTAAATTACCAGAGTGACATCATAAAATAGCTTAGAATTTTAGGGATTTTAATAAAATCAAATTCGAAATTTATAAATAAAAATAATTTTAAAAACTATTTTTTTAAAGAATTAAAATACATTTATAACATATATAAATAACAATTAATGCACTTCTTATTTCCTAAAATTCCAAATAATATCATACAAGCATATAATCACATAATCATGTACCTTAACATAGATTCACATATCACGTATCGTAATGAAATATACTTAATCATAAAATTTTTCTTTTTACTAATATTCATTCTTCGCGTAACCGGTCGCGTCTTGACTGACCGCCCGACGCTGAGCGTTTTCAACTACGCTTCACAATCATTCTCTTTATACCAGCTGACACGTCAAACTGGAATATAATATTTATTTAAATATTTTCATTCTCACATAATAACACATAATTCACATAATTACACTTTACTCTCATAATTAATTCACGAAAATTCCCAGTCGTTACATTCTACCCCCCTTAAAAAGGATTCTATCCTCAGAATTTAATCTAAACAAATAGAATGGGGATATTTCTCCCGTAATTTGCTTTCTAATTTCTAATCTGACTCTTCTATCCTGAGATTTCTCCACAAAACTCTAACTAGAGGCACCACTTTATTTCTAAGCGCTTTTTCTTTACAACCTAGAATTTATACTGGATGCTCCACATATGATAGATCTCGTTGAATTTTCACGGGTCCTAGCTCAGTCACATGACTAGTATCAGCATTATACTTCTTCAGAGGAGAAACGTGAAACACGTTATGAAGATGTTGCATCTGCGGAGGTACCACTAACTTATATGCTATTTATTTACAATTTTCCTTAGCACTTCAAATGGTCCAGTATATTTAGGACTCAGCTTGCCGTTCTTCCCGAACCAAGATAGACCTTTCCATGGAGGGATCTTTAACAATACTTTGATTGTGGGTATGAATATCACATCCTTTCTTATTTTGATCTGCATCTTTCGTTTGTCGATTTTGAGCAGCAATCAGCCTTTTGTGAATCACCTCCATTTTCTCTTTCGTCTGTTGCATCAACTATGGGCTAATAATTTGTATTCGTCAACTTCGTCCCAGTAGGTAGGGGATCTTCGATTGTTTGAATAGTCCTTTCGCTTTGTCCGATGTTCTGCAGATGATATGTCGTACTCATTTTTCAATTTAGCTTCCAAATGACCATGAAATTGTTGCCAAGATCTCGAGTTAAATTTTGGATCTCTACCGGATACGATGGACACTGGAACTCCGTGATGCATCATGATTTCATCCACATACATCTTAACTAAAATTTTCCAATGAGAATCTTTCACTGATATGCAAGAAACACACTGACTTTGTCAATCGATCAATTATTACCCATATTGCGTCATGATTATGCTTAGTTTGGTAATCTTACCACGAAATTCATCGCGATAAGCTCCCATTTCCGTTCAGGTATATCTAGTGGTTGAAGCAATCCACTCGGTCACTGATGTTCTGCTTTTACTTTCTGGCACGTAAAGCATTTATTTGGCCACCAATAACTTTCTTTTAAGTCCTTTTATATTTTTGTACTTCCATGGTGAATCGATAATCTTGATTTATGCGCTTCATTAAGAATCTCGTGTTTCAATTCCATAACACTAAAAATTTTAGATACGCGAGCAACTTGGTATATTCCTTCATTATCCTTTTGAGTCTTAATTTCTTTTCCAGACAACTTATCCTTCTCGTGGTTCATCATTTGTTCTTGATGACGTCGAATCTTTTCTAAAATTTCTGGCTGAGAAGTCATTGCATAGATTACCTCTCTTCCAATTTCTGGAATTCGCACTTCTATTTCCAACTTCCCAAAATCCTTGATTAATTCCTCATATGAATTTAACACATTCAACCCTCCTTTACGGCTTAGCGCATCTGCTACAACATTCGTCTTTCTGGGAGGATAACTGATAATACCGTCGTAATCTTTGATCAATTCCAACCATCTCCTTCGCCACATAGTCAACTCTTTCTATGTAATAATATACTTTAAGCTTTTGTGGTCTGTATAAATCTCACACTTTACACCATACGAATAATGCCTCCAAATCTTAAGGGCAAATATAATCGCTGCTAATTCTAGATCTTGCGTAAGATATTTCTGCTCGTGTGGCTTTAATTTCCTTGTCACAGATACTATCACTTTCCCGTGTTGCATCAACACACAACCCAGCCCTTTATACGAAGGATCGCTGTAGATCATAAACTTACCTTTTCATCAGGTGAAACCTACACTGATGCGGTTACCAACCTTTTCTTTCACTTCTAAAAGCTTCCTTCGCACTTATCCAATAACGTCTGGGAAATTTACGTTTGTATTATATCATATTTATAATAAATTATATGTGTTAATATGTTATTTATGTGGAATTAACTGTCAAACCCTAATTGCTATGTGTTATGTGCATTTTGTGTCGTCTATGTATTTTTAAGATAATTTTCAGGTATTTTATTTTTCATTTATAGCTTTCATTTCAAAAGTTTTACAACCCGAATCATGATTTTAAAGCAGGTATTTCAAATAAAACAATGGGCCTTATTTTTCATCAAACGGTTTTTACCATTGCATTATTCTGAACATCTACGTATTTTATAAATTTTCTTGTTTTGCGAAAAATGACTTTTCCAGGCCCCATTGAGTGTTAAAAACCCCATAAAAATCACATTTCTATTTTTATAAAATTATAGGACTTTTATTTATACCATTTCTTTGTATTTTTGCATTATTCACAATTTTTGGGAAATTTTGGCATATATATTGTATATATAAAATATTTATAAATTAAATTTTAATACTCAAAAATTAAAAAAATTGGGGCCAAATATTTTTATTAGATGTGTAATTAGCCCCTTAATTTTATTTGGGGGGTATTATTTTCAGTACTATAAATACCTGATTAATTATTAATTAGTTAATTATAATTAAAAATCAGAAATTCAAGAAATAAATTGTGTTGGTGAAGAACAACTGCAGAGATTCCATCACAGATTTCATCGTGTTTCTGTTCACCAAATCCATCATGTGAGTAACCAAAACAATCCTCTTGATGTCTACTTTCTATTCGTATAATCAATTTCATGTTTTGTAGTTTCGATTTTCAATTTGATTTTTAAGGTTTATGTTGAATTTATGGATTTTTGATTTAAGAATCGTTTGTTTGTTTTGATGATTCCAGTAGCTTTATATCAAGTTCAAGAATGATTTTGTATATTTAAATTGATTAGTATATCCCCTAGACGTAGTTGTTCGAGTTCTTGATTTTTGGTAATTTTCGAATTCATTTTTCGTGATTTTGGGGATGTTTTGATTGTTGTTGAGTATTGGGACTGATTATAGAACTCAGGAGCTTCGATTTTATGTATTAAACGATGAGTTGATTGTGTTTTTGGAGGAGGTACCGTTTTCCGGTGAAGCCGCCGGAAAACCTCGGGTTTTTGGCTGGAGGAATCGAAGGAGGGCTGGGGAAGTGTTGTTGATGGTGTAGGTGAATTCCCAGGAGCGTTACGAATCGATCCCCGTCGAAATCGATCGAGATGGCCTCAAAATGGCATGTCGACGAAGCTACCAGAGCTGGGCGACGGGCGGCGGCCGATTCCGGTCATCCCCTCCAGTTTCCGGCCACCTGCAGACCCGACTCGCTCAGTTTCTTGAAGACTCGTTTTCTGTAAATGCCCGACCCGTTGGATCTTAGTTTTATCCCGGTTTTAATCCTCCAAGTCCCAATTCCCTTTTCTGATTCCTGTTTGTGAATATTTAATTATTTACTTTTATTTTAGTAATTCAAAAATCAGTTTTTATAATTCAAAAAATCTAATAAAAATTAGATTTAAATTCTGAAAAAATATATTATTAATAATTTCAGAATTATTTTAATAAATTAGAAATTTGAAAATCATTATTTATTTTATTATTTATCTATTTATTTAGAAACTTAATTATTTATTTATTATTTGAAATTTAAGTAATTAATTTATAAATAAAGATTAAATAATTGAATAATATGATTAAAAATGCGATAATTAGTTGAATAGTACGAGTAACTCGTATCTATACGAGTAAGTGAATGATAAGTTGAATTATTATTATTATTATTATTATTATTATTATTATTATTATTATTATTATTATTATTATTATTCGAGCGATAGTTATTTAGTCGAAGAATGTTGTAATAACTATTCGTATCGAATAATTAAATACAGATGACCGATTAATCGTATAAATTATAATAATTTATAATTAATAGTAATAAATTGTTAATCATACGAGGAATCCGAATAGTCCGTACTAATACGAGTCGTTGATCGATGAGCTGGAACCTTATTCGAATAATAATTATTTATTCGATGAATATCGTAATGGTTAATTGTATTAATTATTTATTTATAAATAAATAATCTAATCGATTAATTGATAATAATTTGCGAATAATTGTAATAAATTGTAATTAATCCTAATAATTAGGGATTAATTATTTTAAAATATAATAATTATTAAATAATTATTTAAAAATATAATTAAGGATTATTTAATTATAATCAATTATTTATGATTGATTATTAATTAATAAAATCTTGTTTAATTCGTAGTAATTAAACCGTTAGTCCGATTTGAGTGAAACGAATGCCCTTTGACTCAGAAAAATGAGATAATTTCATTAAAAATAATATTAAGACCTAATTCCTTCTAGAATTTAGTTGAATTTGTTATTCGTTTGATTATCAGTTGAAACACGTGCCCAGACGAATCCAAAAAATTCTGAAAAATAGGAAATGAGTCAGATAATGATCAATTGAGCGATCAGCGAGTCGATTTTTATTCTAAAAATTACTTTAACTATAAAAATGATTCTGTGCTTATGTGCTTAGGTGTATTATGTGGTTAATAGAGTCTTACTTATTAATATATAATATACAAGTCAGCCATAAGCGCATGGGTAGATAATAGGAACGATGTGAAATCGGTTCAAGACGCAATTGAAGTACAAAATGACTAAACCAGTCTATTTCTCTAACAGAAGCTAAGCTAACAAGGCAGGTTGAGTCGGTGATAGACGAAGGTGACATAATTGCAGTGAGTCACACAAAAGGCAAGTTTTTCCCCTATTCTAATTTCAGAATAGTGATATTTCTTCAAATTCTTAATACGCTTGCACTCTTTTGATTTTCTTGTTCATATTTCATTTCGATTCTTGATTCCTCCTTTTCATTTGAATTCATTGTTCATATACCAATTGTTACTCACAAATATTGATATACTCTGGTGATTAGAATATATCAAAGCATATCGATTGTTCCGGTTGCTACTCCATGGACTGGATAGTGATACTTTGGGGATTAAGTTTACTTAATCCTAAGGACCGGGACATAACTAGATCCTTGAGATGGGCCATAGTTCCTGGGTGCCCGATTGGATCTATATAGTGGGATATAGATCTGTACTGTATCCTGGCTGATCAGCAGGGTATAGATGCGAACTTGTGTCCAGTTTAGTTCGTTTATACTCACCATTAAAGGCCTCCTTTTTATTCTCGTGGGGTTATATCTTTGCAGATATACCCAGGATATTGATTCAGTTAAACTGCTCTAACACTGTTTATATTTTGCGGACTTGTTGAGCAATTTTTGGCTCACCCTTTTTTGTTGTTATTCACCTTATTGTTTTCAGTTAAGAAGGAATATGAAACCCATCAGGACTCGAGTGGTAAAGAAGCGGGTCAAGCCTCGGGATCCTCTCATACCCAAGGTGTTGATCCCAATCCAGGAAAAAAGCTTTGAGTTGCCCGAACAGGTGGAGTGTAGATAGTTTGTGTGTGTTTTTGAATAAAAGATGAGATTAGTTTAAAACTGGTTAGAAAATGGTTGTAATAAAGAGAGTTTGTAAGATTTTAAATTTGGTTTGTAATAAAGTAGTTAGTGGTTCTTGTTTTCATATTTCAACCTAAAAAGATCCTGGTTAGTGTTAAAGGGGTTTAGATTCATTTCTTTATTATTTGTTAATCTGATTGTACAGGTTTGGTGATTAGCACTAAACCCTCAGACTTATACCCCGGGTCTGGAGGGCGTTATATATCCGTCCAAATAAACTTTTCATTCTTCCTTATCAACTTAGTCAATAGGACAACAATCTTAGAAAAATCTTGCAAATCTTTTGTAATACCCTGCTAATCTAAGAGAGCTTATGACTTCTATAGGAGTCTTAGGCCTATCCCAATTCATCATAGCTTATATTTTGGCTGGGTCTACTTTTAATACCTTCACTGTTAACTACATGTCCAAGAAATTGAACTTCCTTTAACCAAAACTCACGCTTCGAAACTTTGCATATAATTTCTCTTTCCTTATAATTTCAAAAGAAATCGTCAAATGTTCCATGTATTCTTCCTCCGTTTTTGAGTATATCAAGATATCGTCAATAAATAATTCGATCACGAACTTATTCAAATACTCCTTGAATACTCTATTCCTCAGATCCATAAATGCAGCTGGCGCATTTGTCAATCCAAACGCCATCACAAAAACTCATAGTGTCCATATCTTATTCGAAACGCCGTCTTGGGTTTATCGTCCTCTTAATCTTCAGCTGATGATATCCAGATCTTAAGTCAATCTTTGAGAAACAAGTAGCTCCTTCCAATTTATCAAAGCAAGTCGTCGATTCACGATATAGGATACTTATTCTTATTGCTCAGCTCATTTAATTCACGGTAATTGATACGCAGCCTCATACTTTCATCTTTCTTATTTACAAATAGCATTGACGCACCCCTCAAGGATACACTCAGGCAAATAACTCCTTTATCCAGCAATTTCTGCAACTACGTCGCTAACTCTTTTATCTCGACGGGCGCCATTCGATAGGTTGCTCTCGATATTGATTCCGTTCCAGGAGCCAAATCAATCGTAAACTCGACCTCTCGATCTGGAGGTAATCCAGGTAATTCATCTGGAAACACATCAGGAAAATATTTAACTACTGGAATATCTTCAATCCTTAAGGACTCCTTTTCTACATCCTTCAAATGTGCAAAATACGCTTCACACCCATGTCGTAACAGTCTCTTTATTTGGATAGCCATTAGAAACTTCTTCTCTTACTTCTTTCCTTTGAATACCACTTCGATACCATCCTTGGTCTCCAATTTCACTTTCTTGCTTCTACATTCGCTTTACACATAGTGGTTTGAAAACCAATCCATCCCTTATAGAACGTCAAGTTCTCCTAACTTAAAAAGAATTAAGTCAGCGGAAAAGTGCCAACCTTCTATAATCCTATCGCAAATGGGACAGATTCTCTTGGCAGTAACTCTTTCTTGATTCGCTATTTCTCTAATCAAATTAGGTTCGAGAGGGTATGCAACACACTTTAATCTAGTAATAACACTTTCAGCAATAAAGGATCTAGTTGCTCCAGAATCCATTAACACTTTAAGTTTTACTGAGTTTATATCAAGCATACCTGCCACCACATCCGCATTCTGTACAACATCTTTCATTGTCATGTTGAACGTTCTTACCCTTGGCTGAGCTGCTAGTGCTGCAGAGGGCGATGGTCCAGTAATCCTAAGCACATTCGCCTTCTAAACAGGCTCCTTACAGTTCCTTGCCATATGGCTCACCTTTCCATATTTAAAATAAGTCAATTCCAGCTTCCCTGCTTCACTTGTGCATTCCGTCGAATAGTGACTTTCTTGATTGTACTTAAAATAAATCACGTCTTCTTGTCTCAGATTCAGAAACCTCATCTCTAACTTGTCTTGCATATAATTTGGAAAATACTTCTCTAAAACATCTCCATAAACTTCTCCCAGATTATAACTTTTCCTTCAAGCAGCGCCTTTGAATATTTCTACCTATAACTTGCCCCAACCTAAAGGTAATAACTTGCGTACTGCGCCTTTTTTCATCCTTAACTTCCGCTAACTCAAACGCTTTTCCATTTCTCTCAACCACGATTGGGCTTTAATCAGTTCTGGCAATCCTACAAACTATGGGGGATGCACAGACTGAAAATGTTTGAAGTTTCTGACTTTAGGGGCTACATGTTGTTACAATAGTTGAACAAGTCGGTTCATCATAGGAGTATCTTGGTTTAGTTCTTGGTCTTGGGTTTGAGTTTTTGATTGGTGGTTTGGTGATGTGACCATTCTTTACAATCCTGATTGAGAAATTATTTAGTAATACGATGGCATGGCATATATAATAATAAAGATTCTTTTTGAAACCATTTGTGAGTTTTAAGCTTTACCCACTTGCACATTCAATCCTATTACTACATAACCGCTCCTCAGTTATGATCCTCACATGGTACATGATATAATTTACAAGGTATTTAAAAATATGGTATGTAAAAGAGTTGATAAAGATTTCCAGGATTTACAAGGCGGAAGATTTATATAAGGCTTCAACAGTACATAATAAAGAAGTTTATGCACAATAAGTTCGGGCATAAGGTACAATGATACAACATGATAAAATAGAGGAAAAACTGGAAAACATCCCCCTTCCTACCCTCAACTTCTACCTAGCTTCTACTGACTACAACCATAGAAAATCAAACATAATACAACATCGAAAACTACTGCTCCACCAAAGGTCCTACTTGGTCATCACCATCTAACTATCCAAGATCTCTCTCAATACAGACTATATCCAATGAATGATCTTATAAACCCTCCCAGCCTCAGCATCTGCATCACTAGTGGATGGTCCCTCATCCAATATCCTCCGGCAAACTGCTCCACCATCTTAACATGAACTATCCACTCATCATCCAACACTGAAGTCTGCTGCCTAGACTCACGAGCTAATCAATCCACCAAAGCTCTCAACTCTTGATATTAATACTCACTTTGATGTCATATCAAATTATATATCAATACGAACTTCGATGCTCATAACATCCCATACTGAAGTCAACATCAATCATCTATATTAATATCACTTTTGATATTCAACAACAACCTAAGTATCAACATCAATCAGAAACTGAATTAAAACCGCTATCGTCTGAACTAGGGTCCTGAGAGAAGACATAAAATAGTAGCCACGAAATAACATTAGGGTTAAATAAACCTCATACTGACTCAAAGCCCTAATTCTATTCACGCTCTTATCTTATTCACTTAGACTATACCTAATAGTCTAACTCAACTCTATATGAGTCGAACACTCTCGTAATATAATTTCCCAAATACCCTTTATCCTAACTTATCTCAGGGACTAGATCATGTAGCTCTGATACCAACTTGTGACGCCCTCAATCTCGGGGTTAGACAATGAGGACCCACACACCAATAAACTAACAATAAATAAGCATAACCCCCGATTAACTATTAACATGATCTATACAGAATTAAGCTTGAGACAAGATTACAACTACCAAGCAGATAATATATATTACAACCCAAAATAATCCTTAATTTACACAATCAATTCCGACTTGAAACCGACATATAACCCATTGCATCTTTACCGCCTTCCAACTACTGCGCGTGCTCACACTCACTACTGTAATATTCAGGATATATCGTGTAATTATTTTTGCTATTATATAATTATTATGTGTGTTCAGTATCTATTCTGTGAGCTAATTGTTAAGTGTTATCTGTACTTGAATATTCAAAAATAATATTAATTGAGTATTTTAATTCTTATATGTCTAAAATAAAATATAGATAATTGTCATATCTTCCTAATTATTTTTATGTTGGTTTATGGATTTATAAGAATTATATGAAATTTCTAAAATCTTTTTCCGGGTAATTAAAATCTATTTTATAAAAACGGGAACCAACTGACGTCAACCGTTGTTACGTTTTTGGAACCCGAAACTCTTTCGAGAACTCCTTCCTAACCTAATTGTAATATTCCGAGCATATTCCATGTTTCGACTTTTTCGATCCGGCGTACGGTTTGTCCTGCGCGGGTCCCGGCGCAACATTTTCGATACAATATTCGTTTCGGTAAATCAATAAAACCCGTATTTTCGATAAACGGGAGCTTTGTATTAAACTATCACAATTATCACTTCGTAATACGTGTAACCAGGCGCTGAGACCAAGACCGCAGTACAAATTGTACTGATTTGGATAATTATCCCGAAAACCGATACCGTTTGGATCAGTTTTTACAAATAAACGTACCGTTTTATATCCGGAATGATCCAACGGGATACAAATTTTCCGTAATTATAAATAGCCTTTTACCGTATTTTATTTCGTATCAAAATCATTTGCAGATAGTTAATTATATAATTTTCAGAGAAAAGCCCTAATTTCCTAAAATTGTTCTAAAAATCAAACAGCAAAAACGAAGGCGTTACCGATCTCTGTTTTCAAAGATTGAGTAACCAAAATGAAGGATTTGAAGTGTTCTATCAGATTCTGAGCTTTGTTTCACTGCAGAAATCAAGGTTATTTTTCTAAAAATTTATTTATTTTCGAATTTATTTTATTTAAAATATGAATTTTTGTTCGGATGATTGTTTGTATGATTTGATGATTGCATGTTGTAGAGCTTGTTTTCCTGATGATTTTCATATGTCATACGTCTGATTTGGAGTTCAATAACATGTTCAAATTTGAGTTTGATTTTCCAATTTCAAAATTAGGGTTTATAACCCGTGTGAATGTTCTTAACTGAAATTTGGGGGTTTCTTATTCTGTGATAGATTGATGTTGTGTTATAGTGGGTTGTGTTCTCTGTGAAATTTGCAATCTAGTCGTATAAGTTTCATGAACCAACGAGGTCTGTAGAGAAGGGAGTTGTGTTTTGAAGTTTTCCGATGTTCGCCGGAAACTGGAAAACTTCACGGCCAAATTCCGGCCAACTCAGGGATTGTTAGGATGAATTGATTGCATGGTTGTGTTCCTGATGTTGTGTAGATGTGATCAGGAGGTGTTGGTGGGGTGAGGACGCCGGGAACGTGTTCTCCGGTGAACCGCAAGTTTTCCGGCGAAGAGCTGGAAAATTACAGTTTAGTACCCCAACTTTTGAAAACGATGCAGTTAGGTCCCTGAAGTTTCCAGACTTTGCAAATTTAGGATTCCTGTTTATAAAATATTTAAAAATCATATTTCCTATTTATTTTTATTATAAAAATTCATTTTTAAATTCTGAAAATTCTAAAATTATTATTTTAATTCTGAAAATTATTTTTAATTCACAAATAAATCTAAATTAATTAGTTAATTAATTTCAGTTAATTTATAATTGATTAATTGGTCAATTAATTCGAAAATTAATTGATTAATTAATTTAATTAATTATTAATTGATTTTAATTAGTTATTTAATTAGATTTAATTATTTAAAAATGATTTAAAAATTCTGAAAAATAGTTTCGAGTTTTAAAATATTATTCTAAATTATTTCCAAGGCTCGATAATTATTCTAAAATTATTTTGGAGCCAGAATGGGCCAACCGAACCCTGTTTATTAACCCGAAATTGATCCAATGACCCGTTTTAATTCCGAAAAATGTTTTAAAAATCATTTTAAATACTAGAAAGCCTATTTATGACCCGAGACTTCTTTATAAATAATATATCATTGATTACGTGATATATTATGTGCTATATGTGACTTGTTAATTGACTATCGGTCTATATATTTGGTGTTTACTTAATTATTGCATAACTTTCAATCCGTTAATCGGATTTGGGTAAAACGAAGGGTAGATAGAAGTATGTGTTGAATAGAATTCCATGAGTAAATTATTGATAGATGCCTATAATATATGAGCAGAAGAGGCAAGACGTAGGAAAGGGAAACAGGTAGTTGAGGAGTAAAACGGTTGTGATTGGAAGTGAGTGCAGTGTAGTAAGCTAATACCAGGCAAGTGTTTTGAACTTTCTCGAGATATTGTAGTACTTGATAATCCTGTGATATTGCAAGTGCTTTGAAGCACAGAAACCTAAATCCTGATTTTAGTTATTGTTCTTGAGCCATGAATCATATTCTTTCTAATCCATTGATTATTGTATACCCAAACAAGAACCACAAATCTACGATACTACTCTACAAATATATACAAACTAAATACCAAACACTAAAATGAACTATTATATACTCAACCCATGGTATCTTATACTTTGAAAGACCAAATCCTTGAAACCTTGAAACGTTGATTCCTTTGTTATCCAATTCTTTCATTACCCAGCATCCAAGCTTTTAAATTGCCTTATTGATCTTTACAAGGATTGAAACCCTTTCATTGTTAAACATTTATTGTTGTTAATGATTTCAGTTATTGTTTATTATTGCATACTCTATTATTATGTTAGAATTGGATTGTTTTTATAAAATTGTGGACCAGATTCGTGGTCAGACCATATAATGGTCAAGTTAGGCCAATGTGTGCCTTGGATCCAGTAGTTAGAGCAATGCTGTGTGCCTTGCTCGGGGTTAGTGCGTGACTGATCAGCAGCCTAACCTTGGTTTTTAAATTAAAAGTATAATATCCAATTCTAAATCATAATCCATTGTTCACTTGATATCATAACCATATTCACCTGATGATCATTATTCTCAGTTTTGTCATTGTGACTTGCTGAGCTAGTTAGCTTATTTGTGCGATGTTGTTTATATTCTTTCCAGTTAAAAAGGAACCAGTTGGTAAAGAGGATCCCCAGTCCAGTGCGAGAGCTAGGGGTTCAGGTTGAGAAAGCTGAGCTAGTAGGCTTCTTTTGGAATAATTTAAGTTTGTAAAAGTTTGTAATAATGTTTAATACTCAGTTTGAATTTGAAATAGTTGGGATTTGAACGGTTTGTAATATATTAGTGTGTTTGGCTTGTGTGCATACTTTAACCTGTTGCGGTCCGTGGTGGTTGGTAAGTAGGGTCATTGCATATATTATTATTATCTTTATTATTGTTATAAGCAGGTTATAATTAAGGTGTGTGTGTGGACCCCAAACTTCTGACCCGGGTTTGGAGGGCGCCACAGGTTTGGTATCAGAGCCACAGGTTATAAGTCACTGACACAAGCCTGGGTTGACGGGAATGGGTAGAGGGATAGGATTAGAAGTAAGGTATAGGATGATAGAACGTCGAGAGATTGAGTGTTATGGTATAACCGGTATTAGTTTAGTTTGCGTCGTGGTACGAGATTCTTATATTACGATATGATTTCAGATAGCAGAGATGGCCGACTCTTTTATTCCTGTATCAGCTGATCACTCAGAGCCTTCAGTTGGAGCACCAGCATCGGATCTACGTCCTGTTATTCCACCAGCATTGGCTATTCTACCTCCACCGGTGTTGCAGCCCGTACCATTGCAGGCTATTCCACCTCCAGGCATGAGGCCACCTGTCAGAGGACCCCCACCAGATGATTCAGATTCCACTGGGCATTCAGTAGCGAGTGCCCCATTCCAGTCTACATTGCCCCCAGTTCCTTATTACCGGTATGAGGCTCTTCTATTGGAACGTGATTCCTTGTTGGCTCAGATTAGAGAGTTACAACATATCATTAGGACTACAGATGTTGATCGTGGTGTGAGGGAGCTTCGAGAGGAGATTCATGTGACACGGAGGGTTCTTGAGGCTAGGCTACATGGAGCTACACTACCTGACAGAGGCCCTGATGCACTGCTGGGCTGGGCTACTGAGGTGATGGAGGACTTTGAGAAGCTGGCAGGACCAGAGTTTCCTTGGAGCTGAGTTAGAGATTTTGAGATGGAGATGCTGAGCAGTGTTGTTATGGTTATGTAGTATGGACAGTAGTGTGTAGTGTGTATCAGAAGACTTTTGAGTTGTATTTATAGACTAGCGATGCTGACTAGTGAGTAGGTTGTTGTACCCTTTTTGCTTTTACTTTCGAAGCATCTTTACGTTTGTACTACCTAAAACTTTTGATCTATATATCAGTACCTTTTCCTTTCCAACACTGTCATTTACTTTATTGCACCTGTTTTACTTTACCTTATTTATTGCACCAGTATATTCTGTGATACCATGTACCCTGTTTTTCATAACTGTTTATATTCTGTAAAGAAGCATGCAATTTACTTAGTTACAACTGTTTTCAAAAAGAGATATTTCTATTTCACAAAACTTTTCTTTTATACAAAGATTTGATTCAAAAGCTAAATAAATTGATTGATTTTTTACAGAAAATGCCTCCCAGAAGAAATACCCGCACCAACACCCAGAATGAAGAAACCAACAACAACAACAATAACAACCAAAATGATATAAACCAGAATGTGAACCCAGGACCCATGGACCCAGCAATAGCCCAGATTCTTCAAATCTTGGCCCAACAAACAGTTCACCTGGCACAACAACAGCAGAGACAGACCAATCCCCAGGTAACTTTCAAAATTTTTCAGGTAGTAAACCCACCAGAATTCAAGGGTTCCTTAGAGCTAATTGAAGCAAATGTGTGGTTAAAGAAAATAGAGAAGGCTTTTGCCTTGGTAAAAGTGAAAGAGGAGCATAAGGTTGAATTTGCAAGTTACTATCTGAAGAATGAGGCCACCTATTGGTGGGAAATGGTGAAAACATTGGAAAGCACAGATGTTATTACTTGGGAAAGGTTTAAGGAATTGTTTTTAGAAAAGTATTTTCCTCAGTTTGTTCAGGATCAAATGGAGCTGAAGTTTTTAGAATTAAAGCAATGGAACATGTCAGTAACAGATTATGAGGGGAAGTTTGAGGAATTGTCAAGGTATGTGCCGTCGTATGTTGATACTGATAGAAAGAAAGCTAAGAGATTCCAGCAAGGCTTGAAGCCATGGATCAGAGGGAAGGTAGCTATTTTTGAATTGGATACCTATGCCGGGGTTGTACAGAAAGCTATGATCGCAGAGACAGAGAGTGAGATGTTCCAGAAAGAAAAGGAAAGCAAGAAAAGGAAAGTTGAGGGAAGTGAGGGTCAGTCACAAACAGGGAAGTTTCCAAATTTTAAGAAGGGCAAGTTTCAGCCAGGGAGAAATTTTAATTTCAGGAGACAAAATGCAGGAGACGGAGGCCAGGGCAATCGTTCAGCTAATGTGAATCAGCCGAATCAGTTGAGATTAACTTTTCCAGATTGTCAAGTATGTGGAAAGAAGCATGGAGGAGTTTGTAACAAGTTGAATGTGGTATGTTTTAAATGTAACCAGAAAGGGCACTACTCGAGGGAGTGCCGAAATCAGCCAGCAAGAGAGCCAGCAAATAAGGATCAGCCTATCCGGAATCCAGCAGTGAAAGTTCCAGTCATTGGATTTACATGCTTTAAATGTGGGAAGCCAGGACATATGGCCAGGGATTGCAAGACACCAACCCCAGTCAGTAATGCATTAAGGATTATGGAATCTACCTCAATAGTGAATGAGACTCTGAGGGCTAGAGTTTTTGACATGTCGGTGAAGGATGCGATCCAGGATACGGATGTCATGGCAGGTACGCTTAATGTGAATTCTTTATGTGCCAAAGTGTTAAAAGATTCGGGAGCAACTCGATCATTTATTTCACAAGATTTTGTTAGTAAGTTAAATTGTCCAGTTGGGTATTTAAATGAAATAATGACTGTGGAATTAGCAAATCAAGAACGTGTAACTGTTAACGAAGTTTGTGGGAATTGTGAGATTGAGATTTCTGGTAGTAAGTTTTGTGTAGATTTGATACCGTTTAAGTTAGTAGAATTTGACGTTATATTAGGAATGGATTGGTTATCTAATCATGATGCTCAGATAGATTGTCGAAATAAGAAAGTAATGGTGAAAACGCCAGACGAAAGAATAGTAACGTTCAAGGGACAGAAGCAGGTAAAGAAGTTCTTAACGATGATTCAAGCCAATAAGTTACTACGACAAGGATGTGAGCATTTCGTAGCATATGTGATCGACAGAAGTCAGGAGCCAGCAAAACTTGAAGATATTCCAGTTGTAAATGAATTTCCAGACGTATTTCCCGACGAGTTACCAGGACTTCCTCCAGATAGAGAAATTGAATTTACAATCGACTTAGCACCTGGAACCGAACCAGTATCCAAGGCCCCGTATAGAATGGAGCCCGTTGAGATGAAAGAGTTAGCAAAGCAATTGCAAGAGCTGTTAGAGAAAGGAGTAATTAGACCCAGCGTATCCCCGTGGGGTGCACCGGTATTATTTGTCAAGAAGAAGGATGGAAGCATGAGACTGTGCATCGACTATAGGGAGCTCAACAAGTTGACGATCAAGAATAAGTATCCGTTACCCAGAATTGATGATTTGTTTGACCAATTGAAGGGAGCCAAGTATTTCTCCAAAATCGATTTAAGATCGGGATATCATCAACTGAAGATCAAACCAGAAGATATACCAAAGACAGCTTTCAGAACAAGGTATGGGCATTACGAGTTTTTAGTGATGTCTTTTGGATTGACCAACGCCCCAGCAGCGTTTACGGACCTGATGAACAGAATTTTCAAGGAATATTTGGACAAGTTCGTTATAGTATTTATAGACGATATTTTGATCTATTCAAAGACGGAGGAGGATCATGCGGAACATTTAAGGACAGCTTTGGAGATTTTAAGGAAAAAGAAGTTATATGCTAAATTGTCGAAGTGTGAGTTTTGGCTACAGGAAGTTCAGTTCTTAGGACACATAGTCAGTAACGAAGGGATCAAAGTGGACCCGACAAAGATCGAGGCAATTATGAATTGGGAAAGACCGAGAACACCCACTGAGGTAAGAAGTTTCTTGGGATTGGCAGGATATTATCAACAATTCGTTCAGAATTTCTCAAGAATTGCAACACCATTGACAAAGCTTACATGAAAGAATGAAAAGTTTATATGGAATGACAAGTGCGAAGAAAGTTTTCAGGAATTGAAGCGGAGATTAATCACAACATCTATTTTGTCACTTCCAGACGATCAAGGAAATTTCGTAATTTATAGCGATGCTTCCTACAAAGGATTAGGATGTGTTCTTATGCAGCACGATAAGGTGATTGCGTATGCGTCAAGGCAATTGAAACCACACGAACAGAAGTACCCTACTCATGATTTGGAGTTAGCAGCTATAGTTTTTGCTTTGAAGATTTGGAGACATTATTTGTATGGAGAAAAGTGTGAGATTTTCACGGATCACAAAAGTTTGAAATATATATTTACCCAGAAGGAACTTAATATGAGACAAAGGAGATGGTTAGAATTGATCAAAGATTATGATTGCTCGATTAATTATCATCCTGGTAAGGCGAACATTGTAGCAGATGCGTTAAGTCGGAAGGAAAAGTAAAATGTATTATCCGTACCTGAAGAGATATATAAAGAATTTCAAAAATTGGAATTGGAGATTAGAATTTGCAAGCCTGAGGAAGCAAAAGTGTACGATATGATTTTCCAACCGGAGTTATTAGAGAAAATAAAGAAATGCCAGAAAGAGGTAATGGATCAAGATATAAATAGTTTGGTAGGTGAGGAATTATGCACGCAACAAGATGATCAAGGTATTCTTAGGTTTTCTTCAAGAATTTGGATTCCACCAGTAACGGAGCTGAAAAATGAAATTTTACAAGAGGCACATAGTTCAAGATATTCCATCCATCCAGGGAGTACCAAAATGTACAGAGATTTAAAGAAGAATTATTGGTGGCCAAATATGAAGAGGGAAATTGCGGAATGGGTTAGCAAATGTTATACTTGTCAGAAAGTTAAAGCGGAGCATCAGAGACCAAGCGGATTGCTACAGCCATTGGAGATTCCAGAGTGGAAGTGGGAACATATTGCCATGGATTTCATAGTTGGATTACCAAGGACAAGGGCTAATCATGATGCCATTTGGGTTATAGTAGATAGACTTACCAAGTCAGCTCATTTTTTGCCTATAAATGAAAGATTTTCGCTCAACAAGTTAGTTCATATGTACTTGAAAGAGATCATAGTTCGTCATGGAGTTCTAGTGTCTATTGTATCTGATCGAGATCCAAGATTTAATTCAATATTTTGGAAGAGTTTTCAAGAATGTTTGGGAACAAGATTGAATATGAGTACGGCCTATCACCCCCAAACGGATGGCCAAAGTGAAAGAACGATCCAGACAATCGAGGACATGCTACGTGTTTGTGCTATTGATTTCAAAGGAAGTTGGGACGAGCATTTACCCCTAGTAGAGTTTGCTTATAATAACAGTTATCACGCCAGTATTGGGATGCCACCTTATGAAGCCCTTTATGGACGCAAATGTAGATCTCCAGTATATTGGGACGAAGTAGGAGAACACAAAATACTCGGACCCGAATTGGTGCAGCAGACAAAGGAAGTTGTTGAAATTATCCAGAAAAGATTAATAGCCGCACAAGATCGTCAAAGAAAATATGCAGACCAGTCAAGAAAAGACATGGAATTTGAAGAAGGAAGCTTGGTATTATTAAAAGTATCACCGTGGAAAGGACTAACGAGGTTTGGGAAGAAAGGGAAGCTAAACCCAAGATATGTTGGACCTTTTGAAATCCTAAAGCGTATTGGCAAGGTAGCTTACGAGTTGGCGTTACCTCCGCACATGGAGCACATTCACAATGTTTTTCACATATAAATGCTTAATAAATATAATCTAGACTCCAGGAATATAATAGAATATGAGCCAATAGAACTTCAAGCAGATTTATCATATGTAGAGAGTCCGATAGAGATTCTAGAGGAAAGAGAGAAAGTATTGAGAAATAAAGTGGTAAAGTTAGTAAGAGTATTGTGGAGAAACCCAAAGGTTGAAGAGTCAACCCGGGAGTTAGAAAGTGATATGAGAGAAAAGTACCCTCATTTGTTTTCTTAGAGATTCTGAGGACAGAATCCTTTTAAGGGGGGAAGGATGTAATATCCGGGAGATATCGTGTAATTATTTTTGCTATTATATAATTATTATGTGTGTTCAGTATCTATTCTGTGAGCTAATTGTTAAGTGTTATCTGTACTTGAATATTCAAAAATAATATTAATTGAGTATTTTAATTCTTATATGTCCAAAATAAAATATAGATAATTGTCATATCTTCCTAATTATTTTTATGTTGGTTTATGGATTTATAAGAATCATATAAAATTTCTAAAATCTTTTTCCGGGTAATTAAAATCTATTTTATAAAAACGAGAACCAACTGACGTCAATAGTTGTTACGTTTTTGGAACCCGAAACTCTTTCGAGAACTCCTTCCTAATCTAATTGTAATATTCCGAGCATATTCCATGTTTCGACTTTTTCGATCCGGCATACGGTTTGTCCTGCGCGGGTCCCGGCGCAACATTTTCGATACAATATTCATTTCGGTAAATCAATAAAACCCCTATTTTCGATAAACGGGAGCTTTTTATTAAACTATCACAATTATCACTTCGTAATACGTGTAACCAGGCGCTGAGACCAAGACCGTAGTACAAATTGTACTGATTTGGATAATTATCCCGAAAACCGATACCGTTTGGATTAGTTTTTACAAATAAACGTACCGTTTTATATCCGGAATGATCCAACGGGATACAAATTTTCCGTAATTATAAATAGCCTTTTACCGTATTTTGTTTCGTATCAAAATCATTTGCAGATAGTTAATTATATAATTTTCAGAGAAAAGCCCTAATTTCCTAAAACTGTTCTAAGAATCAAACAGCAAAAACGAAGGCGTTACCGATCTCTGTATTTTCAAAGCTTGAGTAACCAAAACGAAGGATTTGAAGTGTTCTATCAGATTCTGAGCTTTGTTTCACTGCAGAAATCAAGGTTATTTTTCTAAAAATTTATTTATTTTCGAATTTATTTTATTAAAAATATGAATTTTTGTTCGGATGATTGTTTGTATGATTTGATGATTGCATGTTGTAGAGCTTGTTTTCCTGATGATTTTCATATGTCATACGTCTGATTTGGAGTTCAATAACATGTTCAAATTTGAGTTTGATTTTCGAATTTCAAAATTAGGGTTTATAACCCGTATGAATGTTCTTAATTGAAATTTGGGGGTTTCTTATTCTGTGATAGATTGATGTTGTGTTATAGTGGGTTGTGTTCTCTGTGAAATTTGCAATCTAGTCGTATAAGTTTCATGAACCAACGAGGTCTGTAGAGAAGGGAGTTGTGTTTTGAAGTTTTCCGATGTTCGCCGGAAACTGGAAAACTTCACGGCCAAATTCCGGCCAACTCAGGGATTGTTAGGATGAATTGATTGCATGGTTGTGTTCCTGATGTTGTGTAGATGTGATCTGGAGGTGTTGGTGGGGTGAGGACGCCGGGAACGTGTTCTCCGGCGAACCCGACTGTTTTCCGGCGAAGAGCTGGAAAATTACAGTTTAGTACCCCAACTTTTGAAAACGATGCAGTTAGGTCCCTGAAGTTTCCAGACTTTGCAAATTTAGGATTCCTGTTTATAAAATATTTAAAAATCATATTTCCTATTTATTTTTATTATAAAAATTCATTTTTAAATTCTAAAAATTATTATTTTAATTCTGAAAATTATTTTTAATTCACAAATAAATCTAAATTAATTAGTTAATTAATTTCAGTTAATTTATAATTGATTAATTGGTCAATTAATTCGAAAATTAATTGATTAATTGATTTAATTAATTATTAATTGATTTTAATTAGTTATTTAATTAGATTTAATTATTTAAAAATGATTTAAAAATTCTGAAAAATAGTTTCGAGCTTTAAAATATTATTCTAAATTATTTCCAAGGCTCGATAATTATTCTAAAATTATTTCGGAGCCAGAATGGGCCAACCGAACCCTGTTTATTAACCCGAAATTGATCCAACGACCCATTTTAATTTCGAAAAATGTTTTAAAAATTATTTTAAATACCAGAAAGCCTATTTATGACCCGAGACTTCTTTATAAATAATATATCATTGATTACGTGATATATTATGTGCTATATGTGACTTGTTAATTGACTATCGGTCTATATATTCGGTGTTTACTTGATTATTGCATAACTTTCAATCCGTTAATCGGATTTGGGTAAAACGAAGGGTAGATAGAAGTATGTGTTGAATAGAATTCCATGAGTAAATTATTGATAGATGCTTATGATATGTGAGCAGAAGAGGCAAGATGTAGGAAAGGGAAACAGGTAGTTGAGGAGTAAAACGGTTGTGATTGGAAGCGAGTGCAGTGTAGTAAGCTAATACCAGGCAAGTGTTCTGAACTTTCTCGAGATATTGTAGTACTTGATAATCCTGTGATATTGCAAGTGCTTTGAAGCACAGAAACCTAAATCCTGATTTTAGTTATTGTCCTTGAGCCATGAATCATATTCTTTCTAATCCATTGATTATTGTATACCCAAACAAGAACCACAAATCTACGATACTACTCTACAAATACATACAAACTAAATACCAAACACTGAAATGAACTATTATATACTCAACCCATGGTATCTTATACTTTGAAAGACCAAATCCTTGAAACCTTGAAACGTTGATTCCTTTGTTATCCAATTCTTTCATTACCCAGCATCCAAGCTTTTAAATTGCCTTATTGATCCTTACAAGGATTGAAACCCTTTCATTGTTAAACATTTATTATTGTTAATGATTTCAGTTATTGTTTATTATTGCATACTCTGTATTTATATTAGAATTGGATTGTTTTTATAAAATTGTGGACCAGATTCGTGGTTAGACCATATAATGGTCAAGTTAGGCCAATGTGTGCCTTGGATCCAGTAGTTAGAGCAATGCTGTGTGCCTTGCTCGAGGTTAGTGCGTGACTGATCAGCAGCCTAACCTTGGTTTTTAAATTAAAAGTATAATATCCAATTCTAAATCATAATCCATTGTTCACTTGATATCATAACCATATTCACCTGATGATCATTATTCTCAGTTTTGTCATTGTGACTTGCTGAGCTAGTTAGCTCATTTATGCGATGTTGTTTATATTCTTTCCAGTTAAAAAGGAACCAGTTGGTAAAGAGGATCCCCAGTCCAGCGCGAGAGCTAGGGGTTCAGGTTGAGAAAGCTGAGCTAGTAGGCTTCTTTTGGAATAATTTAAGTTTGTAAAAGTTTGTAATAATGTTTAATACTCAGTTTGAATTTGAAATAGTTGGGATTTGAACGGTGTGTAATATATTAGTGTGTTTGGCTTGTGTGCATACTTTAACCTGTTACGGTCCGTGGTGGTTGGTAAGTAGGGTCATTGCATATATTATTATTATCTTTATTATTGTTATAAGCAGGTTATAATTAAGGTGTGTGTGTGGACCCCAAACTTCTGACCCGGGTTTGGAGGGCGCCACAACTACTACCTGCTCTGGCATCCGGAAACCTATGATACAGTAGGGACTTCCAGGAACGCTCATGCGAGCTGAACGCGTAAGTCTGGCCATCTTCTTTTTTAACTTCCATGGTTAGAGCAAAGCAAATATATATGAGCACAAAAGCTCAGCAAGTAACTACATAGTAGTTCTATAAAGGAATAATAGTAACAATAGCAAATTCTGAGGCATTCTACTTATAAATCTCTAGGTGGCAGATTTCTATCTTTGGCTATACAAGGTTATGAAGAAAGGTTTGGGCTTTCAAGAATCAAGGATTAAGATAGGGTAAAAGGCGACATTCATCGCAACTCAATAGTAGGAGAATCATATCATAAAGGCATAATAGCATCATGGACAAGATATATGGCATCATGGCATTATGTTATAAACATTTATAATCAAAACAACTTCAAAAACTTCATTTTAGGATGCTACGGATTACAGTCGGTGATTATCCGCGAAGTAATCCCGAACCTCGCTGGGTTCTCAAATATAATGGGATCCCTAGAAAACATTTAAGCCTATCAATTGGTGTGAAAGGGACGTGCATCTGAGTCCAATCCACTAAATCAAGAAAACATTCTTTTGTTAAGGAGCAATTGTCTTTTATAAAACTGATGCCAGGGAGAAATTACAAGGATTCTAAATAATAGGATTTAAATTATCAGTCGAGGATTGGAGTTATGGGACTCTTATAAGAAATTGAATTATCTTCTCACAAGTGGAATCATCAAGGATGAGTACCAATAATTCAACACTAAGGAAGAAAGAATTGAAAAAGAGTTATAACGATAATCAACAAAGGTAGGAGTGTCTGATATCAAGTGTAGTACATGGCGTCCATCTAGTTACAAAGTTTGGATATGGAAATAAAGGATACTTATCAAACAAAAGTAGTTCAAGGAATTCGAATTATAAGCAATTGTAACGACTGGGAACTTTACGTTTATATTATATCATGATTATAATAAAATATGTGAATTAATGTGTCATTTATGTGTGATTATCTGATAAACCCTAACTGTTACGTGATACGTGTATTCCATATCATTTCTGTATTTTTAAGGTATTTTTCAGATATTTTATTATACATTTATAGGTTTTATTTCAAACGTTTTATGACCCAAACGATGATTTTAAAGCCAGTATTTCAATAAAATAATGGGCCTTATTTTTCATCAAATGGCTTTTACAATCGCCTTGTTCTGAACATCTAGATAATTTATAAATTTTCTCGTTTTGCGAAAAATGATTTTTCCGGGCCCCATTGGGTGTCAAAAACCCCACAAAAATCACATTTTTATTTTTATAAAATTATAGGACTTTCATTTATATTATATCTTTGCATTTTTGCATTATTCACAATTTTTGGGAATTTTTGGCATATATATTGCATATATAAAATATTTATAAATTAAATTTTAATACTCAAAAATTATAAAAATTAGGGCCCAATATTTTTATTTAATGTATAATTAGCCCCTTAATTTTAATTAGGAGTATTATTTTTACTACTATAAATAGCCTAATTTTTATTTAATTAATTATAATTAATCATTGAAATCTGCAAAATTACCAAAAATTCTCTGAAATCGGGCCGGGAAGAACAGGTTCGGGTCGAAGAATCAAGTCGTGATTTCTCACTGATTACAGCATCAAATCGTGTGATTCAAGTACTCAAATCGAAGGTTTTGATCCGTTCTTTCTGTTTCTTGCATCAATTTCACGTTTTATTGCATCGTTTTTTATTTTTGATTTCTAGGATTTATGTTCGAATTAGGGCTTTTTGATTCTGGGGTTATTGTGATGTTTTGATGATTGATATAGCTTTGTTAGATGATTTACAGTCGATTCATGGTGTTTAATTGAACAAACGATGCTTGGATAATGATTCACGATTTCTAGGGTTTAGGTCGAATTTTCAAAACACAACTCGATGATTTCTGTGAATATTTGGTTCTTGTAATGTTAGGGCTTTGATTGTATATGTTCTTAGCTTCATTTTGCACTATATAACGTTTGATGTTATGTACAAATGAGTGATTTGGATTTTTGGCCGGAGTTCTTGACGATTTTGATCGGAGAATGATATCCAGGGATGTTTCTGGTCGATTTTGGCCTGAAACAGATTGGGGAAGTAGTTTGGGATGTTTTGGGATAAAAAACGGAACCAAATGGTGTCCGTTTGGCCAGGAATTGGACTCGCCGGAGTCCGGTGAAGTCGCCGGATTCTGGGTTTAAACCCAGATTCCGGTGGTGTTCTTCACAGACCCGGAATCCAACCCGGTTGACCCGTTTCCAGAACCCGGTTTTGATCCACCTTGTCAGATGTCTATTTTCTGACATATGTTTCTGGAAATTATTTTTTACTTTTTATTTTTATTAATTTTAAAAACCAGTTTTATTTATTTTTTAAATTGATTAATTAATTATTTAATTAATTAATTTATATTATAAATAATTCTGAATTATTTTCTAAAAAAATCAGATTGAATTATTTCTTAATTATTTATTATTTATTTATTACTTATTAATTATTTAAAAGTGATTAATTATTTTGATAATTAATCAAATAATTTTAAATAAATCATAATAAATTCATTTTAATTTCAAAAATTATAGAAAAATTATTTTTAATTCTGATTTTCTTAAATAATGATTTAAAAATTATTTTTGGGTTTTAAAAATTAGTAATAATTATTTATAATGATTAATAAATGGAATTATCAGTATTTAATTAATAATAATTCAAACGTTAGTCCGTTTTGCGTGAAACGAAAGCCTGTTAACTCGGAAAAATGAATCCTTTTCATTAAAAATAATATTAAAGCTTAATTTTTTTAGAAGTTAGTTGATTTTGTGACTTGTTTGATTATCAGTCAAGTTACGTGCCGAGACGAGTCCGAAAAATTCCGGAAAAATGGGAAACGAGTCAGATAACGATCAGTTGAGCGATCAGCGAGTCGATTTTGGTTTTAAAAATTATTTTAACCATAAAAATGATTATGTGCTTATGTGCTTATGTGTATTACGTGGTTAATCGAGTCTTACTTGCTTATATGTAATACATGAGTCAGTCATAAGCGCATGGGTAGATGTTAGGATCAGTTTGAAGTCGATTCAAGATGCAAATGAAGTACGATGTGACTTAACCAGTCTGTTTTGCCAACAGAAGCTAAGCCAGCCAGGCCAGTTGAGTCGGTAATAGTCCAAGGTGATAGACATAAGTGATTCAATTACAGTAAGTCGCGCAGAAGGCAAGTTTTTCCTCTATTCTACTTTCGGAATAGTGATATTGATTCAAATATTTATCACATTTACATTCTCTTGATTATTGTTCTTGATCATTAATATACAATCCCTATTCCTTTGTTCAGATTTCATTTCAATTCTTGATTTCTCCGTTTCTTTGGATTCTTGATTCATATTCTGTTGGTAACACATGGAGATTGATATATTCTAGTGTTTGGAATATATCAAAGCATACCGATTGTCCCGGTTGCTAAGCGATGGACTGGATAATGA
The DNA here is from genome assembly GCF_009905375.1 of Apium graveolens. Classification (NCBI taxonomy): domain Eukaryota; kingdom Viridiplantae; phylum Streptophyta; class Magnoliopsida; order Apiales; family Apiaceae; genus Apium; species Apium graveolens. The sequence goes on from NC_133649.1 coordinate 77,643,128, forward strand.
TATTTTGGGATTGAGTGTGTCTTAATCCTGAGGACCGGGATGACTGGTGCCTCGACGTGGGCCGTAGTGCCTGGGTACCCGACTGGATCTATATACTGAGATATGGATCTGCATTATATTCTGACTGATCAGCAGAATATAGATGCGAACTTGTGTCCAGTTTAGTTTATTTGTACTCGCCAGTAATGGCCTTCTTTCTATTCTCGTGAGGTTATATCTTGGCAGATATACCTGGGATGGCGGATTCATTTAAAATGCTTTAACACTGTTTATATGTTTGTGGACTTGTTGAGCAACTTTTGGCTCACCCCTTTTGTTGTTATTCACCTTATTGTTTTCAGTTAAGAAGGAATATGAAACCAATCAGGACTCGAGTGGTAAAGAAACGAGTCAAGCCTCGGGATCCTCTTATACCCAAGGTGTTGATCCCAATCCAGGAAGAAAGCTTTGAGTTGCCCGAGCAGGTGGAGTGTTGATAGATAGTAGGTGTGTGTGTTTGAATAAAAGTTGAACTTAGCTTAAAATGAATTAGACAATGGTTTGTAATAAAGAGAGTTTGTGAGACTTTGAATGTTGGTTTGTAATAAAAGTAGTTAGTGGTTCTTGTTTTCATACTTCAACCTAAAAAGATCCTGGTTAGTGTTAAAGGGGTTTAATTTCATTTCTTTATTAATTGTTAATCAGATTGTACAGGTTTGGTGATTAGCTAGTAACCCCCAGACTTATACCCCGGGTCTGGAGGGCATTACAGGTTTGGTATCAGAGCTGTAGCTTTGGTCCCTGAAAACAAGAACATTAGGATTAAGATAGGATAAGGAGATCACATAAGATAGGGATAGTCAAATTAGGATGAATAGTGTTAGGATTTAGGTTAGATTAGAATAAGGAAATAATCTTAGGATTGTTAATGACCTTTTCTTTTCTTTGGTATATTATCAGATGGCATCTTCTGGTTATTCTGCATCTTCCGAGAGGACAGTCACTGGGCCAGTAGCATCAGCCATACCTCCAGTATCTGAGCATATGTTTCCTCCTCTACCACCTCCACCACCATTGCCACAGGAGCCGGTACCACCAGTACAGGGGATAGTGCATGACCCCATATAGATGTTTGATCCATTTGAGTTCTTCGAGCCGATGGTTCCTTTACCTATTGAGCACCAGTTTATACTAGGTATTGAGCAGGAGTTACCACCACCACCATTATTACCTCCTATACCAGTGCATGCCCCAGAGCCGGACATAGTTCAGATGATTCCAGTAGAGGGGATGGGAGAGCATGATGTGGATCTACAGTTAGGTTTACCCCAGCAGGGTGCAGGTATTCCGAGGGTTCCTTCTCAGAAGTCAGTAGGTCAGGTTGCTCAGCCATATATGGTACCATACCATGAGTATAGAATTATGAGGGATGATGTGGAGTATTGGCGGGCACAGTGTCGGGAGATTATGCATCTATTTGATCAGAGGGACAGAGGACCGTTAGCGGCCCTACAGCCGGATTATTACATGAGACAGCGATTACAGTCAGTGTTGATGAGTGCTACTTGGGAGCTGGATGATTTGACTCATGATGGACCTCCTTCTTTTGCAGAGTTCTACAGGGTTTTTCGCTTGGCACAGACTTTGGTCCAGGCACTTAGAAAGGAGTTTAGGCGTATTCCGCCTGGGTATCGAGAGGGTTTGAGACGGTGACTCCAGAGTGCATGTGTATATAGAGGCAGCATAGTATAACCTAGTGAGTAGTGTGTATGTGTGTATCAGTAGTTTAACTTGTAGTAGTAGTTTAACTTGTAGCGATAGTGTGACTTGTAGCCGTAGTGATGACCAGTAGCTCGAGACTTTTTGTATCAAGCATTTACACCTGAAGCTGGTGTCACATATATATAAGATGAACTTTTTCAAATTCTTTTATTTAAATTTCAGTCTTTACAGTTTTAGAGCATTTACTTTCAGTTTACAGTTTTTCATATTATAATTCCTGTTGAAAAAAAACAATTATTTTATTTAACTGTTTACATTTCCAGTCTGTACACTCAGCAACTGTTTTCTTTAAATAAACCATGTTATGAATACAGGATAAATTGTTTTCCATACATATTGTCGATTATTTATTAAACTGTTAAATAAATATCACCTGTTTTATTATCAGAAGAAGATGGCACCAAAAAGAAAGACTAGGGCTGAGACCTCTAACAGCAATTCTGAAAATCAGACTAATGAGACCATGAACCAAATGTTCCATCTGATGCAACAACAGATGGTAATGATGCAGCAGCAGATGCAGCATCAGCAACAGCAGATACAACAACAAATGTTACAATAGCCACCTCGTCCTGAGCTTCAATTACCACCAGTATTACCTGTTGTTACTTTTAAGCAGTTTCAGTCAGTTAAACCTCCCGAGTTTGAAGGGACTACTGATCCTATTAAAGCTACCACCTGGTTAAAAGAAGTAGAGAAAGCGTTCGCACTAGTGAAGGTAGGTGAGGACCAGAAGACTGATTTTGCTAGTTACTTGTTGAAAGGAGAGGCGAATTATTGGTGGGAATCTAAAAAGGCCTTAGAGGGTGAAGAAGTTATTGCATGGGATAGGTTTAAAGAGTTGTTTTTAGAAAAGCATTTTCCTCGCTATGTGAAGAATCAAATGCAGATTAAGTTTCTAGAACTGAAGCAGGGAAATATGTCCGTGGCAGAATATGAAGCCAAATTTACTGAGTTGGCTAGGTTTGTTCCAGAACAGGTTGACACTGAAGAAAAACTAGTTCAAAGGTTTCAAGAAGGGTTACGACCATAGATTCGTGGCCAAGTTGCAGTTTTCGAATTAACGACGTATACCGCCGTAGTTCAGAAAGCTTTGATTATAGAAGGGGAAAGTGAAAGATCTCAGCAAGACAAGGGACAGGGAAGTTTCCAAGATCGCTCCAGCAGAAAGCCGGGATTCCAAGCCCAGGAAAATTTGAATTTTAAAAGGATAGGACAAGGTTCACAGAAGGCAGGTAATCGTTTCCAAACCTCCAGTCAGCAGGGAATGGTCAGAGTTCCAGTGCCGTACTGCAAGACATGTAATCGAAAGCATACTGGTGTATGTATCAAAAGGGATGTAACGTGTTATCGGTGTAAGTAGAAAGGGCATTATTCTAACGAATTTCCAACAGGTAGAACAGCAGAGATGACTTGTTTCCAGTGTGGAAAGAAAGGGTATATCGCCAGAAATTGCAAAGGATCAGCTATGGCAGCCAGTGTTCCGAGAATGTTAGCATTACCTCCGCCGCCGCCTAATCAACCCAAAGTAAGAACTTTTAACATGACCATGAAAGAAGCGGTGCAGAGTCCGAGTGTTATTGCAGGTACACTTTTGGTGAATTCTGTAATTTCAAAAGTATTAATTGATTCTGGAGCTACTCGTTCATTTGTTTTTGAAGAATTTCTTGATAAGTTACATTGTGAAATCGAATGGTTAAGCGAAACGTTAATTATAAAATTAGCGAATGACGACCAAGTTCCGGTAGATCGAGTATGTCCTGCGTGTGATATAGAAATAGCCGGACATCATTTTTCGGTAGATTTAATTCCTTTTAAGCTAGGAGAATTTGATATTATCTTGGGAATGGATTGGATAGCATGTCATAACGCTCAGATAGATTGCGCGAATAAGAGAGTCAAATTGCGAACTGCGGAGAATGCAACAGTAATATTCAAAGGCGAAAAACAACAGAAGAAATTTCTTACTGTGATGCAGACTAAACGATTGCTTCGACAAGGATGTGAGGCGTACATAGCTTACGTGTTAGATACCGAAAGAGGAAGTCCTAGAATAGAAGACATTCCAATTGTGTGCGAGTTTCCAGACGTCTTTCCATATGAGCTTCCAGGGTTACCACCAGATCGAGAAATTGAGTTCACAATTGATCTAGCACCAGGTACAAAACCAGTTTCGAAAGCTCCATATCGGATGGCTCCAGTCGAAATGAAGGAATTGTCAACGCAACTGCAAGATCTTCTAGACCGAGGCATCATACGACCTAGTGTATCCCCATGGGGTGCACCGGTGCTATTTGTGAAGAAGAAGGACGGCAACATGCGATTATGCATTGACTATAGGGAATTGAATAAACTCACTATCAAGAACAAGTATCCCTTACCGAGAATCGACGATTTGTTCGATCAGCTAAAAGGAGCAGCATGGTTTTCAAAGATAGATTTGCGATCAGGCTATCATCAATTAAAGATTAAAGCTGAAGATATTCCAAAGACTGCGTTTCGTACAAGATATGGGCATTACGAGTTTTTGGTAATGGCATTCGGTCTGACAAACGTGCCAGCAGCATTCATGGATTTGATGAACAGACTATTCAAGAAATATTTGGATAAATTCGTGATTGTATTCATTGATGACATCTTGATTTACTCCAAGTCAGAAGAAGAGCATGCAGAACACTTGAGAATAGCTTTGGAAATTCTGAGGAAAGAGCAACTATACGCAAAATTTTCGAAATGTGAATTCTGGTTAAGAGAAGTACAATTTCTAGGGCATATTATCAGTAGAGAAGGCATCCAAGTCGATCCAGCGAAGATTGAAGCTGTGTTAAATTGGGAAAGACCAAGGACGCCGACAGAAGTTCGAAGTTTCTTGGGATTGGCAGGATATTATCGAAGGTTTGTCAAAGATTTTGCGAAAATAGCAATGCCGCTGACCAAGTTAACTCGAAAAAGTGAAAAGTTTGATTGGAGTGATAAGTGTGAAGAAAGTTTTCAAGAGCTGAAAAATCGGTTAGTAACCGCACCAGTACTTGTATTGCCAGACGAGCTAGGAAATTTCGTCATTTTCAGCGACGCTTCGTATCGCGGGTTAGGATGTGTACTGATGCAGCACGGTAACGTCATCGCATATGCTTCGAGACAACTTAAACCTCATGAACAAAAATATCCCACTCATGATCTGGAATTGGCAGCGATCCTATTTGCGTTGAAGCTTTGGAGACATTATCTCTACGGTGAAAAATGTGAAATTTACACAGATCATAAAAGTCTAAAGTATATCTTTACGCAAAAGGAGCTGAACATGCGACAACGTCGATGGCTGGAATTGATAAAGGATTACGAAGTCACGATTAGTTATCATCCAGGGAAAGCATATGTTGTAGCAGATGCACTGAGCAGGAAAGAAAGATTGAATCGGTTAACTTCGTGTGAAGACTTAATCAAGGAATTCGACAAATTGGAAATTGAGATTCGTATTCCCAATGAATCTGCAGAAGCTATCTACACTATGACTTTCCAACTGGAATTGTTAGAAAAGATTCGCTGCTGTCAAAATGAAGTGATGCGTCAAGATGACGACTTGACGGGAGAAGAAATCACAACTCAGAAAGATAATGAAGGAATTTTACGATTTGCGTCGAGAATCTGGATCCCTAACGTAGTAGAATTAAAAGAAGAAATAATGCGAGATGCGCACAATTCAAAGTATTCCATTCATCCAGGAAGTACAAAAATGTATCGTGATCTGAAAGAAAACTTCTGGTGGCCGAACATGAAGAAGGAAATAGCTGAATGGATAAGTAAGTGCTACACATGCCAGCGAGTTAAAGCGGAACATCAACGTCCGAGTGGATTATTGCAACCATTAGACATTTCAGAATGGAAATGGGAACATCTAGCTATGGATTTTATGGTAGGACTACCAAGGACAAAGGCAAATCATGATGCGATATGGGTAATCATTGACAGACTCACGAAGTCGGCACATTTTCTACCAATCAATGAAAGATTTTCACTCGACAAGCTAGTGCACATATATCTCAAAGAAATTGTGATGCGACATGGAGTTCCAGTATCTATCGTGTCTGATCGAGATCCTCGTTTCAACTCAAGATTTTGGAGACAATTTCAAGAATGTCTTGGAACTAAATTGAACATGAGTACCGCTTATCATCCGCAAACCGACGGGCAAAGTGAAAGAACAATCCAAACGATTGAAGACATGCTACGAGTTTGTGCGATCGATTTTGAAGGCAGTTGGGATGATCATCTACCCCTAGTGGAATTTTCTTATAATAACAGTTATCACGCCAGTATTGGAATGCCACCGTATGAAGCATTGTACGGGAGAAAATGCAGATCACCAGTATATTGGGATGAAGTTGGAGAACGCAAAATTTTGGGTCCAGAACTAATTCAACAGATGAAAGAAAAGATTGAACTCATTCGAAAATGACTCGATGCAGCGCAAAACAGGCAACGCAAATATGCAGATCAAGCCAGGAAAGATATAGACTATCAGGAAGTAGAAAATGTACTACTCAAAATATCGCCATGGAAAGGATTAACCAGATTTAGCAATAAGGGTAAATTGAAACCACGTTACGTTGGACCGTTTGAAATTTTGAAGAAAGTGGGAAAAGTTGCATACGAATTAGCTTTACCGCCTCATATGCAGCATATTCACAATGTGTTTCACGTGTCCATGCTTAAGCGATATAATCCTGATTCTAGGCATGTAATCGAGTATGAGCCGATAGAAATCCAACCTGATTTGTCTTTTATAGAACAGCCGGTAAGAATTTTAGATCGGCGAGAGAAAGTGTTGAGAAATAAGTCTGTATATTTAGTGCGAGTGTTGTGGAGAAATCCTATGGTTGAAGAATCAACCTGGGAACTCGAAAGTGAAATATTAGAGAAATACCCTCATTTGTTTTCATAGAAGATTCTGAGGACAGAATCCTTTTAAGGGGGGAAGGATGTAACGACTAGGAACTTTACGTTTATATTATATCATGATTATAATAAAATATGTGAATTAATGTGTCATTTATGTGTGATTATCTGATAAACCCTAACTGTTACGTGATACGTGTATTTCATGTCATTTCTGTATTTTTAAGGTATTTTTCAGATATTTTATTATGCATTTATAGGTTTTATTTCAAACGTTTTATGACCCAAACGATGATTTTAAAGCCAGTATTTCAATAAAATAATGGGCCTTATTTTTCATCAAATGGCTTTTACAATCGCCTTGTTCTGAACATCTAGATAATTTATAAATTTTCTCGTTTTGCGAAAAATGATTTTTCCGGGCCCCATTGGGTGCCAAAAACCCCACAAAAATCACATTTTTATTTTTATAAAATTATAGGACTTTCATTTATATTATTTCTTTGCATTTTTGCATTATTCACAATTTTTGGGAATTTTTGGCATATATATTGCATATATAAAATATTTATAAATTAAATTTTAATACTCAAAAATTATAAAAATTAGGGCCCAATATTTTTATTTAATGTATAATTAGCCCCTTAATTTTAATTAGGAGTATTATTTTTACTACTATAAATAGCCTAATTTTTATTTAATTAATTATAATTAATCATTAAAATCTCCAAAATTACCAAAAATTCTCTGAAATCGGGTCGGGAAGAACAGGTTCGGGTCGAAGAATCAAGTCGTAATTTCTCACTGATTACAGCATCAAATCGTGTGATTCAAGTACTCAAATCGAAGGTTTTGATCCGTTCTTTCTGTTTCTTACATCAATTTCACGTTTTATTGCATCATTTTTGATTTTTGATTTCTAGGGTTTATGTTCGAATTAGGGCTTTTTGATTCTGGGGTTATTGTGATGTTTTGATGATTGATATAGCTTTGTTAGATGATTTACAGTCGATTCATGGTGTTTAATTGAACAAACGATGCTTGGATAATGATTCACAATTTTTAGGGTTTAGGTCGAATTTTCAAAATACAACTCGATGATTTCTGTGAATATTTGGTTCTTGTAATGTTAGGGCTTTGATTGTATATGTTCTTAGCTTCATTTTGCACTATATAACGTTTGATGTTATGTACAAATGAGTGATTTGGATTTTTGGCCGGAGTTCTTGATGATTTTGATCGGAGAATGATATCTAGGGATGTTTCTGGTCGATTTTGGCCTGAAACAGATTGGGGAAGTAGTTTGGGATGTTTTGGGATTAAAAACGGAACCAAACGGTGTCCGTTTGGCCAGGAATTGGACTCGCCGGAGTCCGGTGAAGTCGCCGGATTCTGGGTTTAAACCCAGATTCCGGTGGTGTTCTTCAAAGACCTGGAATCCAACCTGGTTGAGCCGTTTCCAGAACCCGGTTTTGATCCACCTTGTCAGATGTCTATTTTCTGACATATGTTTCTGGAAATTATTTTTTACTTTTTATTTTTATTAATTTTAAAAATCAGTTTTATTTATTTTATAAATTGATTAATTAATTATTTAATTAATTAATTTATATTATAAATAATTCTGAATTATTTTCTAAAAATATCAGATTGAATTATTTTCTTAATTATTTATTAATTATTTATTACTTATTAATTATTTAAAAGTGATTAATTATTTTGATAATTAATCAAATAATTTTCAATAAATCATAATAAATTCATTTTAATTTCAAAAATTATAGAAAAATTATTTTTAATTCTGATTTTCTTAAATAATGATTTAAAAATTATTTTTGGGTTTTAAAAATTAGTAATAATTATTTATAATGATTAATAAATGGAATTATCAGTATTTAATTAATAATAATTCAACCGTTAGTCCGTTTTGCGTGAAAAGAAAGCCTGTTAACTCAGAAAAATGAATCCTTTTCATTAAAAATAATATTAAAGCTTAATTTTTTTTAGAAGTTAGTTGATTTTGTGACTTGTTTGATTATCAGTCAAGTTACGTGCCGAGACGAGTCCGAAAAATTCCGGAAAAATGGGAAACGAGTCAGATAACGATCAGTTGAGCGATCAGCGAGTCGATTTTGGTTTTAAAAATTATTTTAACCATAAAAATGATTATGTGCTTATGTGCTTATGTGTATTACGTGGTTAATCGAGTCTTACTTGCTTATATGTAATACATGAGTCAGTCATAAGCGCATGGGTAGATGTTAGGATCAGTTTGAAGTCGATTCAAGATGCAAATGAAGTACAACGTGACTTAACCAGTCTGTTTTGCCAACATAAGCTAAGCCAGCCAGGCCAGTTGAGTCGGTAATAGTCCAAGGTGATAGACATAAGTGATTCAATTGCAGTAAGTCGCGCAGAAGACAAATTTTTCCTCTATTCTACTTTCGGAATAGTGATATTGATTCAAATATTTATCACATTTACATTCTCTTGATTATTGTTCTTGATCACTAATATACAATCTCTATTCCTTTGTTCATATTTCATTTCAATTCTTAATTTCTCCGTTTCTTTGGATTCTTGATTCATATTTTGTTGGTAACACATGGAGATTGATATATTCTAGTGTTTGGAATATATCAAAGCATACCGATTGTCCTGGTTGCTAAGCGATGGACTGGATAATGATATTTTGGGATTGAGTGTGTCTTAATCCTGAGGACCGGGATGACTGGTGCCTCGACGTGGGCCGTAGTGCCTGGGTACCCGACTGGATCTATATACTGAGATATGAATCTGCATTATATTCTGACTGATCAGCAGAATATAGATGCAAACTTGTGTCCAGTTTAGTTTATTTGTACTCGCCAGTAATGGCCTTCTTTCTATTCTAGTGAGGTTATATCTTGGCAGATATACCTGGGATGGCGGATTCATTTAAAATGCTTTAACACTGTTTATATGTTTGTGGACTTGTTGAGCAACTTTTGGCTCACCCCTTTTGTTGTTATTCACCTTATTGTTTTCAGTTAAGAAGGAATATGAAACCAATCAGGACTCGTGTGGTAAAGAAGCGAGTCAAGCCTCGAGATCCTCTTATACCCAAGGTGTTGATCCCAATCCAGGAAGAAAGCTTTGAGTTTCCCGAGCAGGTGGAGTGTTGATAGATAGTAGGTGTGTGTGTTTGAATAAAAGTTGAACTTAGCTTAAAATGAATTAGACAATGGTTTGTAATAAAGAGAGTTTGTGAGACTTTGAATGTTGGTTTGTAATAAAAGTAGTTAGTGGTTCTTGTTTTCATACTTCAACCTAAAAAGATCCTGGTTAGTGTTAAAGGGGTTTAATTTCATTTCTTTATTAATTGTTAATCAGATTGTACAGGTTTGGTGATTAGCTAGTAACCCCCAGACTTATACCCCGGTTCTGGAGGGCGTTACAACAATGGTCAATATAGGGAATTATTGAAGCAATACTAGAAATCAAGTTTGAGGTATTCAAGAGAATTAATCATCAAGGCAAAGGTATTCAAAAGAATTAATCAATAAGGAAAAGGTATTCAAGTTAATGAAGAATTCAGGTTAATCAAGACATTTCACAAGGGAATTCATAAAAGTTCTCTTAGGGTTCACGAGATCATAGGGTGACAAAGGAAATAGGCAATTTAATCGGGTATGAATCAATCAAGTGGTTGTAAACGGTCGAACAGGATTCAATAACAAGTTATCACAAGAATCAATATTTGGGTTTCTCAGAAATCAATAACAGGTTTATCATAAGTATAAAAAAGAATCACTACTTTATCATGGCATTAGCAATATCAATTCATAAGACAAGGCAGAGTTACTTGCCTTAAATCGCTTTCCTGCTTTACTGAAATTGAAACTGAACTACTAAAGCTGAACTACTGCCACCTAAGTTTCCTTTCCCTTTTCTAGCCTGAATGACTCCACTATTTGAATCTACAATCCTGAATGCCTCCACTATCTGAATCTACAATCCAAAACATAATCCCTAATTAGATATTTATTCGCACTCGACGTTTCCTGAATGCCTAACGATTATCCCAACTCGCATTAAAGCTTAACTTATATACACAAGTATAATCACAGAGTATTCACATAGCACTTAGTAGTATATACTTATATACTTAACTCGTACATTCAAGCATAATCATAGAGTACTCATATAACACATAGCGAGTATATACTTGTATACTTAAATGTATATCTTAACAAAACAATCACGATCTAAATAACTCGACAACTAAACAACTATTCCTTCATTTTTAACTATAAAATTCGAACCAAAACAAATGGTACCAAGCCAAGAAGTCAAAATGCAACCAATTAACTTGACATGCAACTAACCAAATATCTTTTAAACACCAAATCAATCTTACACAAACCAAATAATTAGACTCTAAAATCAAATTGACCAATCAACTTGAATCAACCCGTTTTAGTACCATATACCATTCAGATTTTTCAATAAAACACAAACAATTTATCAAATATCGACATGCAAGGTTCCATTTACAATTTATACCTATTTTAATCCATTCCAAACAAGAACACTTCTTAAAATCATTTCTTTTAAACCAAAAACCGAACCAAAACATTATTTTTGAACAAAACCTTAACATGCATAATTCCAATCATTTATTCCTTTAAAAACCGAATAAAATTCATGCTTTTAATAATCAAAACTTAACTTATTCATACTTATCTGCTCACATATCCAATATAAACCAAATTCTATTTCCATATTAATAATAACCCAATTAATCAACAAAACAACTTGTAGAATCGACATGCAATCAATCAACTCAACATGCAATAATCTAAATCACAAATCCAACAATTAAACTCATGATCTAATCATTTAACCCATCTTCTTTCCAAACCAAACAAATTATAACTTGATTACACTTAGGAATTTACATGATTGCAAGAAAAATAACTCAAAAACAAAGGTTTATATATATATATAATCAAAACCAATCGAATATTAAAACCCTTTTGCAAAACTCATTTATTCGAACCAAAAACCAAATCTTTGAACCAAAACCCTTTGTAAAATTTGAATAAAATCAAAATCCCTTTTTAATAGCAAAAAGTCGAACCTACCTCCAAAACAAATCCAAGAAAATCAACCAACTTATGTACTATACTCTCTCTTAAGATCATACACTTGTGTTTTCTTAGATATAACCAAGAGATGTGGATGCAAAAACTTTCTTAAACACTTGAATGCAAATAATATATGAATAGGGGATTGAAAATGATGAAGATCAATGACAAGATCTTTAAATTCTAAGTAGATTTTGGTGTTGCATGTAGGAGAGAGAGAGAGAGAGAGAGAGAGAGAGAGAGCTCGGTGAGAGAGAGAAGAAGAGAGGGAGAGAGAGCCGAGAGAGAAGAAGGAGAAGGGAGAGATGAAAAATGATGTGAATGAAGTGGTGGTAGAAATGACAAGGCTTTTGTTTGATTCTCCCATGTGCTTATATTAGTGGAATTATAAAATTACCAACCTACCCTTCTCTCACTACTAGCACAAAATACATGCAAGGATGATATGGTAATTTGGTTAAGTTGAAATGAGATAGTGGGGTGGTTAATGACACAACTACCCTTCTCTTATATTGTGAGGGGAAATGCATACAAGGGCAACTTGGTAATCACATAAGTATTAATCTAATTAATTACAAAGAATACATTTTATAAATAAAACCATAAATCTATAAATTACAAGAGTGCCATCATAAAATAGCTTAGAATTTTAGGAATTTAATAAAATCAAATTCGAAATTTATAAGTAAAAATAATTTTAAAAACTATTTTTCTTAAAGAATTTAAATACATTTATAACCTATATAAATAAATAGCAATTAATGCACTTCTTATTTCCTAAAATTCTAAATAATATCATACAAGCATATAATCATATAATCATGCACCTTAACATAGATTCACATATCACGTATCGTAATGAAATATACTTAATCATAAAATTTTCCTTTTTACTAATATTCATTCTTCGCGTAACGGGTCGCGTCCTGACTGACGGCCCGACGCTGAGCGTTTTGAACTATGCTTCACAATCATTCTCTTTCTACCAGCTAACATGTCAAACTGAAATTTAATATTTATTTAAATATTTCCATTCTCACATAATAACACATAATTCATATAATTACACTTTACTCGCATAATTAATTCGCAAAAATTCCCAGTCGTTACACTATATTTCTATAGAATTTGACAACACAAAGGTTTAATGCGCAAGTTATCTATCTTGATTACATAGGGAAAGTAAGATGGTTAAAATTACCTACGCATCATGCAATACAATTACATGAACGTATGCTAGCATGGCAAGTTCTAAACCTCTAAATTCACTGTCACTTCATTAGAGATTAACACACTATCTTATATGTTCGTGACGCACATAAGACGAATAAGCACAACCAATACTAGGTTATCATAAAATCACCATACACTAAGATATCGCAACAAGATTAACTATAGAAATCCATAAATAAATCTTCCAGAACCTTACGATAACGATTAGCCCATAATCGGTCTCATCATCAACGTGGGTTCCGATGAAAGCATGGTATAATAAATGTAGTCTTTATATTGAATAAATAATAAACCAAGTACGAAACAAGAGTATAGGTTCATGAATAAGAAATCTAGCATCCAAGATTACAACATAAAACAAAGAATCACAAGAATAAACTAGATCCTCTTCGCCTTGGTTGAATTGTGCTCTTTGGTCTTCTTACGCCTTCTCCTTGAGCTCTGGTACATCTTGTTATGAACAACGATATTTATTTATGTATATATAGCAGCCCATGCAGAGTAGAAGTCCAACGAATCAAAATTCCATGAGAAACATGATTTTATTTCCCCGACCTAGCGTGACCGCGCGCTTGACCAGCGCGGGCGCGCTGCAATTCTGCTTTCCTGGCGCGGCTGCGCGCTTGACCAGCGTGGGCGCGCCGTCTTACTGGGGAAAATTATGATTTATTGTTTTCTTGTTGGCTTGAGCTTGTCTTTTCATGAGCATTATTCCCGACACATTCCTAGCACCATATTAGCATCAAAATGATGCCAATTCACCTGAATTCCTGATAAATGCCTGCAATGCAAAACAATACAAAAACACGTTAAAAACACTAACAACTTGAGTTCAAAACACCAATTCAAAGCTTTACGGAGCATTATAAAAAAAATGCCACTCAACATCACATAAATAAAGCTTGAAGAAATATTTAATTTAAATTGAATTTGAATTAAATATGTATTTTTGAATTATTTATTATTGATTAAGGTGGACTTGATTAATAGAATAAATAAAATTCAAATTTATTATTATCAAATTAGAAATTCAGTTATTGGATGATTAAGTAATATTTAATTAAAGAATAAGTTGAAATTTTTGATTTAATAAAATTCTAATGAAAGATTATGGTCAGAACTTGTTTTTGTCTCTCATGTATAATCTCTTTTCGCTGATTTAGTGAGCTACGTTTTCTATAACAAAACACTAGCATAGAGAGAGAGAGAGAGGAAGAACGAGTTCGATTTCGGTGCTAATACACGCCTCCTCCGATCAAGCTTTCGTGTGGATACCTTTACGGCGTAGATCGCTCAAGACGGAATACAGTATGATCGAGTAAAGCAATGATCTCCATAATCATCCTTCATAAAGATTCTTTAAGGAAAACATCTAAACTATGAGTTTAATATCAGTTTTCGCATGGATCATATGGAGGGTTTCAAACAGGTTTTAGTTTTTACAGTTTTTTATTCATTATTTTTCACTACGTATACACCTCAAATCCCTTCAGTGACTACCCATGATATTCAAAATCATGTGGCTTATTGTATGTTTTTTACTGATAACATTGTGTTAATAGCCAAGTCTAGGGGTCATATTATTTAATACACACTTAGAACAGTGGCGTGCATCACTAGAGGCTAAGGGTTTGCGGTTGAGTCGTTCCAAGATTGAGTACCTTTGGATAATTATAGTGAGGAGAATCATACGGATGATGTTGCCATTTGTATTTCCGATGACCGTGTTTCACAACCTAATAGCATTCAGTACCAAGGGTCTATTATTCAGAGTGACAGTGATATTATTGACGATATTACTCTTCATATTGATGCATGTTGAGTTAGATGAAAGGATGTTGTTGGCGTGTAGGATAAGAGTGCACCTTTGAAGTTGAAAGGTAAATTATATAGACTGACGGTTAGACCGATATTATTATATGTTTATGAGTGTTGGCCATTGATAAAGACTCAAAAGCGTAAGTTGGAGATGTAGGGATGGGCATGGGGGGACTTTTGGGCCGGGGAGTGAAATTTCCGCTTCGATCCCCGAATTTGATATCGATCCCCGAACCCGCCCCGAACCCTGAACATGGATTTTTTCCTCCCTGATCCCCGCCCTCGAATGGGGAACAGGGATCCCCGCGCAGAGAATATGTTTTTAATTGAAAAAACAATAATGTAATATTATATATTATATTTACTAATAAAAAATACTAATTCATAATATATAAATAAATTGATATTATCTCATAATTTTAAAATCAAATAATATTAAAACTGATTTATAATACAAATAAATGATAAATTTTAAATTATAAAATATATTATATTATATTATAGTGTAAAAAATTGATCAATAAATTATATATTATTTTAAATTCTAATATTATTATAAAAGCTACCAATTTTTAATAATTAATTTAGTATAATATCTATTTTTATTTATATATATACACACACAATCGGGGTCGGGGCGGAGAAACACTAATCCCTGACCCTACCCCGATCCCCGAAATTTTTATATAATTATCTTCGATCCCTGCTGCGCTCTCAAAAAATTCTCCGAATTCCTGAATCGAACACGGCGGGGATCAGATCAGTGTCGGACGGCTCGAGATGGATGCACATTCCTATGGAGATGGCATATATGCGTATTTTGCGATGCATTTATGGTTGTACATTGTCGGATTGTATTCCAGTTAATGCTTAGAGAAAATTTTAGGCGTTGAGTCAATTTTCAAGGAAATATGGGAGGTACGTTTATGTTGGTATGGGTATGTTCGGAGAAGATGTACCTCCGTCTCAGTTCGAAGGTTTGAAAATATATTAGCCGGGGAAGGGTAGAGAAAGAGAGGTTGACCGTGTAGGACGTAGCACAATGAATTGAGTTTCGACATTGCGACTTTAAATCTTACTGGTGATATGTCTGTATACAATGCTAATTGGAGACTCGTATTCGTGTAGTTGACGGTAGGTTTCGTGGTTTATAGTGAATTTGGTTGGAGAGTTTTATGTTCCATGCATTTGTTAACATCATTTCAGGTAGGTTCCATGTGGAGAACCTCAAGGCTCAGCACCAGTGTTTTAGTATTCGTAGAAATATTACTTATGCACCTTTATCATTATTATTTTATCGTGCACTAAATTAGTCCAGAATAAGGGCAGGATTATACTGGTGTTAACATACATACACACACACATATATATATATATTATTCTTATTATTGGATAGTTTTATTATTGTAATAGTTTCCTTGTTAGGATGTTTTTCTTTATTATTGTTTGGTTGTTTGCTATATAAGCCCCTCTTCTCTACTATAATCGAGAACAAGTCATACTATAATAAAATCATACTTATCTCTTCCCTCTATACTTTATCATGGTATCAAGAGCTATGGTTCGATCCGGGATAGATTGATGATTAGTTATATGGGGTTGGGTTTCAATGTTGGGTTTAAAATATGTGTTATTATTATTGTTTCTTTTCATCTTCTTCTTATTCAAATCAGTTATTTTTTTTCTTTTTCTTGGCTGATTTTAAGTTTTGATTATTATTATTATTATTATTCTTTGATTTGGTTGGATTTCTCATGGGTACTTGATTTTGGTTGAAGTTTTTTTTCCCTAATAATTTTGGTTGGGACTTTCAAACAACTTTTCTGCTGGTTTTGCTTAGAACTCTCATACAATTTTTCTGCTGGTTTTGGTTGAAACTCTCATACAATTTTTCTGCTGGTTTTGGTTGGCAATCTAATACAAACTTTCGGTCTCGCTTTGATTATATTGGCTCCTTGAGAATATTGTTTTTTTATTCTCTCTCATCTTCCTTTTTTTTTCTTGTATTGATGATGGGGTAGCCTAGGCACATTTGTATAATTCTCCACCTTTTGTTTTTTCATGGTGCTCTTGGAAAAATTGGCACATTTGTATAATTTTCCACCTTTTGTTTTTTCATGGTGCTCTTGGCAAAATTGGTCCTTCATGGGATTGGTTTACTTTATTTGGTGCTATAGGCACATCGGTCCTTCTTGGGATTGGTTTGGTTTATTTTATTTGGTACTCTAGGCACATTGGCCTTTCGAGAGATTGGTTTAGTTTATTTGGTGCTCTAGGCACATTGGTTGAGTTTATCTGGTGCTCTAGGCACACTGGGCCTTCACGGGATTTGATTAGATTTGGATATAATTTGAATTGGGATACAATTTTTACTTTGTTGAGGATTGAATATAGCTTGTTGACTTGAATTTAGTTATTTGGAGTTTGTTTGGATTGGTTATTGGGTTGGATTTTATATTTGGATTTAGTTTTCATGGTTGCATATTTGTTATTTGGATTTAGTTTCGATAGTTGCGGATTTGTTTTAGTTATAAAGTTATTTTGTTCTTTAGATAACGTGGCTGGTTCTTCTCTTGATGATTGGATTTCTTGTTAGCTATGATTTTGGGTTATATACACTTGAATTGCTCTGTTTTCTCATGTGTTGATGCGTGTTTGGACGATTTCTCTTATTGGATTGCTGTTTTTTCTTTTGTGTTGCTGCGTGTTTGAATGATTTCTCTTATTTTTCCGCGTTATAGATTCTATTGGAAACTTTTGGTTGTTTTGAATTTGTGACTATGTCTGGGTTCGTTTGGATACTCCTATTTTCTCACTTGCAACTTTGGATTGTTTGGTTATATGACTCTGTTTCTTGTTTGGCAAACTCTCGATTCACCATCATGAGTTTATGGGGGGATGTTAACATATATATATAATATTCTTATTATTGGATAGTTTTATTATAATAATAGTTTCCTTGACAGGACGTTTTCCTTTATTATTGTTTGGTTATTGGCTGTATAAGCCACTCTTCTATTGTAATCATGAATAAGTCATATTATAATAATTCCTTCTTATCTCTTCCCTCTATACTTTATCAACCGGGTATATTTGATTTGGTTTGATTAATTTTGCACCTCAATTTTTTTCTTTATCATGTAAGTTTTGAAAGATTTAAAAGAATGCTAATGACATGGTAAACTTGGAAGAACTTGGAAGAACTTGAAATATGATTTCAAATGTAAAATTGGGGTTTCAAAGTCTAAAAAAATAAATGATAAGCACATACATATCTAATAGCTACTAGTCCATTAAAATTTAATATGAAAGAGAGTTTATTAGACAAAAAAAAGAATGAAAGAGAGTTTAAGTAGGAACTAAGCCTAATTTCGGAGACAGAGGGAAGATGTACAACAAGCTGTTATTTTATTCAATATTTGTCAAGATGGTTCTATATATATACTAGTGTATAAATCTTGTGATGCACACTTGTTTATCATTATATATTGTAAACTATAAATTTAATAATATATTGTTGGTGAGATCCGAACCTCATTCCGTTGAATAATAATTTTTGAAATTATATTTAACGATTTTCATCAATTTGATCTGACGGATCTGGATTGAGATCAAAAACCAAACTTTCAATGTTTTGTCTTTAATATAATAACTAGCTTAAAACTCGTGCGATGTACAAATTATTTTTTTATAATTATATATTTTTTTGAAAAGTTTAATTTGATTTGAATTCTTAAATATGTTCATTTAAAATTTATAAATGATACAATTTCATGATAGTTATACTAATACACGTTTATGTTCATCATTTTTTATTTTATTTTTAATATGAGGTAATTAAAAAATATGATATTACTGATTCAACCATATAGTTTTATTAATTTTTCTACGTGTGTTTACAAAAAATAATTATATTTTAGTTAAAAGTCAAGTTTAGCTCTGATCAATAGTGTATGATTTATGATAATAATTTTTTTTAATCCAGGATCAATACTTTACGTTACTTTGTTTAAACCTGAGGCACATTGCCGGACCAAATTCAACTAATTATTTTTAATTTGAGTTTAACTTTTTTAAGCTCCGATCAATAGGGTAATTTCAACCAAATCCAACTAATTATTTTTAGATCGACTTTAATTATTTTAAAGCACAGATTAATATGATAATTTTATTTTAGCCCATTTAAAAAATACCTATATGATTTAGTTGGTGAGAATAATATAGAGTTGAAATGCATAAGAATTAATTTGTTATAATAAATTTACTTCAATATCAATTACAATTGGATTGACCTATCAACGGTGGACCAACCAAACTTTTAATATTTCACATATTATAATACATGCAATATTTTATTAAATAGAGCTACCTATAATATTTTTGGAAAAAGGGGTCTTTTAGATGGAGAAAATAAAAAAGGTATCTTGTTTTACTTAAAAAGCTGATTGGTTTATATACTTTAAATAAGGGTAATCAAGTAAAATCATAAAATCATTAAGTAAGCCTAACAATTAAATTAACGAAGGACCGTACCAACCAAATATTTTATATATTTTATCTATCATAATATAATATAGATAGATAGATTGATTAGTAAGTTCATAGTTTTTTTGGGTAATTAGGTAACACTATGTACCAAAATAATTGTTCGACGATTCTATTATTAATTTTTTTTGATATGTTTTCATATTATAATTCTATTAGTACGTTAATAAATTTTTTAACTATGGGTAATTCGGTAATATTGTGTACTAAAAAACACGTACGAACGATGCACATACTTATTTTAATAATGGGTGATTTTTTTATTTAATTTGAGTTGAATTTTTAATATTATTCATTAATTTGAATAGAATTCATAGTGTGTTTTAGTTGAAAAAAGTAACTGGTTGGCTATATATTAATAATTATAATAATATTACTTTATATTATTAAATAGGATTGTGCATGTTATTTTTAGAAAAGACGGAAGTTTGGTTATAAAAATAGAAAATATAACATGTTTTAGCTAAAGAAATTAATTTGTTAGTTATTACTAATTACAATATTATTATTCTATTGTATTACAGAAATTTGCCCGTGATATTTTTAGATAATGAGATGTTTTGGTTGGAACAGACCGATAATGTATCATTTTTTACATGAAAAATATAATTTTAGCTAAAAAAAGTCAATTGATTAGTAATTATTGCCATGATATTTTTAGAAAAAGACAATTGATTATTTTCTATTGCCCGTTATATTTTTTGGAGGAGGGGATGTTATAGTTTGAATATACAAAAAAGGTAAGGTATTTGAGTTAAGAAAGATAATTGGTACTTTAATCAAAAGAGATTACTGGTTAGTTATTCTTAATAATATAATAATTATATTATTATTAAATGATCTAAAAACGTTAAACCAAAACTTTAATTATTTCGTTTATTATATAATAATATAGAAATATTTTTAAAAAAAACCGTGCAATTTTCTTAGATGTATGTTCAAAAGATAATATATTTTATCTAAAAGTTAAGTTTTAATTAGTTTAATAGTATAATAAATTATTTTGAATTTCATTTTAAGTTTGTTTTAGCATAGAATTATGAATTACATTATTTTGTCTTAGTTTCAAGATCAATAATGTCGACGAAATCCAAAAAATTAAATTCAACTTGATTTATAAAAAATAGCTCGTATAATTTTATAATTTTCTTTTAGCCCGAATGAATAATATATAATATTTTTTTTTGACCCGAATCAATTATATCATTCAAAAATTTATTTTTTAATTTAAATATCATTTTAGCCCAACCAAAATATATATTAATTTATTTTACCCCGACTTTTATCATAACGATCAACAAATTATATTTTCCACGGTCGTAATCCACGTATACACCCTCTAAGATCAATCATAACTGTTGTGCAAGACATGCCTATACAATAACAAGACTAAGTCAAATTGACAACCCTAAGTAAATTATATGATAATATATGTTTGCATTGTGTATTGTAATTCTAAAGTCTGTAAAAATGTTCAAGGGCAGACTGGATTCTTTTTATGTAAACAGTATCAAGCCTAAGAATTCTATATGGAAGAAGATAAAAAAGATCATGCCTCAGAAGAATTATGAAGAAGCTTGGAGTTGAATAAATCTGTTTTGAGAAAAATATTCTAAGTCAAATTCTCTACAAGTCACAGATTAAGTATTATAGAGAAGTCATTCGAGAACTCCATAATGTCTTATCGACAAGTCAGGAAAAGCTACTAGAGAACTCAGAGATATCGACAAGCCAAATAGAAGACATGAAGATTGGAGATATCGACAAGTCATTTCTTCACTAGAGAACTCTGAGATATCGATAAGTCTATTTGTCACTAGAGAACTCAGAGTTATCGATAAGCCAACATGTCATTAGAGAACTCAGAGTTATCGATAAGCCAAAGTGAAGACATGAAGATGTGAGATATCGACAATCCAAATTCTCTTATAGAGAACTCAAAGACTTCGATAAGTCAAAACATCTGTAGAGTGATTAGAGATCTTGGTAAGACAATATACTTATTGTGATGTCAAGTTCTCTATATTCAAAACTAGAGATCTCGAGGTAAAACTCAAAGTACAAATTGCAGACCAGTTCAATATCCCAGATTATCAAGCAACAAACAATCTAATCAGTTGGATTGACAAGTCTACAAAAGCAGCTTGAAGAGTATAAGATCAAAGGCCAAGATTAACTGGAAAAGTAAAGTCACATGCGTGCAAGATTAGCAAAGATACACTAAGCCAGAAATAAAAAGATTTGGTTATCCAAAAATAGGGTTTAGTACATGATGTTGCATGCTGTGTAATAATCAGTGTTTACTGCTCTATAAAGTAAACACTAGATGCTTTGTTTAGAAGTAACAATTTAGATCAGAAATTTTGCATTCTCTCAGGGAAGCAGCTAAGCTCTTTATTAACAAAGAGCCTAGAAATTTTGTAGCAAGACATTCTTAATTTTATTATAAAATTAAGTGAGTTTTAAAAGATCTGTGTTCATTATTGTTATATGCTTAATTTCAGTATTAACACATTTCTCTACAAGATTTAATTTACTTTGTTCACCACCATACATAAAACAAGAAAAGCATAAAAATATTAAAACACATTCACCCCCTCTGTGTAATTCATTATCTAACAAGTGGTATCAGAGTAAAATCTGAAAGTAAACAGATTCAAGTTCTTGGAAGAATGAATACACAGAAAATCAGTAGTATCAATATCCCTACTTTGGAAAAAATTAACTACACTCTATGGAAGAAGAAAATGTTGTTGTTTGTGAGGATGACCAATCCACTATACATTCAGATTCTCAAGAATGGGCCCTTCACTCCTATGGTTAGAGTTGAGGAATCTACAAATAGAGACATGGTCATCCCAGCTCATTATGCTCCTAAAGATCCTTCAGAATACACTGAGCCTGAGAAAGAAAAAGTCACCCTAGATAGTGGCTTACAGCTGATCTTATCTTAATAGAGTCACTTGACAATGTAATGTACACCAATATTGTCAACTGTGACACTGCTAAGTAGATCTGGGAAAAGATAGAGATACTGTGTGAAGAAACTAAGGAAGTTAGGTCAAATCAAAGAAGTATACTGATTTCACAATATGAGGGTTTCATGGCTAAGCCAAAGGAAAGCATCACTGATGTGTTTGAAAGGTTTAACAAGATGATTAATGACCTGTAACTACATGATAAATATTATGAAGCTGAAGAAGTGAACTTGAAGTTTTTGCTCATACTCTCTGACCATTTGGAACAAAAAATCTCAGCAATCAGAGAAGGTAGAGACTTGAGCAGATTAAATCTGGAAGTTCTGTATGGAATCTTAAAAACATATGAACTAGAAATGATTCAAAGGAAATCATTAAGAGCTGGTCAAGGGCATGTTGTAGATGGTTCAAGTGCTCTTATTGTTAATGAAATCCAGACCTCTAATGATGAGCCAAGATTCCAGACTCCAAGTGTCTCAACTAGTGAGCAAAGAAACAATGATTCACAGGAACAAGTCATACTGGAATTGGAAGAAGTTGAGTTCTACACCCTGGATGAAGTTTATGAGCTAGATCAATATATGGCCTATCTAGCAAGAAATTTCTCTAACATTTGAGTAAAGAAGCCAAGATTCTTCAAGGGAAAATGATAATCATTCAACAAAGACAGCAGCTGGAAAGGAAAAGGGAAGTACACACCTGATAGCAAAAATGGCTACAAAACTGGATCTATTGACATATCAAAAATAAGGTGCTATAACTATGATGAGCTAGGCCTTTTGCTACAGAATGAAGGAAACCCAAGAAAGCAAAAAAAGACAAAGCTTATCTTGAACTGGAAGCAAAGTATGAAGCTCTTCTGAAGAAACAACAAAGTAAAGCTTATACTGCAGAGGGAAAAAGTTGGGATGATTCTGATAATGATAAAGATGAGGAAGTTAGAAATTATGCATTAATGGCCTTGGAGCAAGGAGAGTCGTCCTCATAAAAAACACAGGTACCAACTCTTACCACCATTGATTTAAATGTGAATCAATATAAGGAAACTGTTGAAAAGATGAGAACATAAATGGTTCACATTCATACAAGTATGGTTGTTGCTAATGAAGAGGTTAACAGACTGACAAAGATAAATGAGAAGCTTGAAAGTGAGAAATAACAAACTGAATTATTGATGGTAGAGCTTGAAGCTGTGAAACAAGAAAATGCATACTTGAAAAACAAGCTCAAGTGTGCAAATGAGATTAAAGCAGTGTTAAGGGAGAAGCTAGAGAAGAATGAAGTTAAATTAAAGTCCTTTAAGAATGCACCTGAGTTGGTTGGATTATATCATGAGAAAAACAAACCATGTGCTAACATAGCTATTGGATTTGATTCTGAGGCCTTGCACATCAAAAAGAAAGTTACAGATGACAAAGACAAGAGCATTGCTAGTGAAGATGTCCCAGTAATACTGAGAAATATTAAGTCACATGTGTTCAAGGCTGGAGAAATTAACTTTAGTAAAAGTGAGTTAATAATCAAACAGGAGCTAGTAGATGAAGATGCTGCAAAGACAAATGAAGAAAGCTCTCATGTTACTGAAGTTAAATTGAAGCTCATGAATAACCAAGATTCCAAGACACCTGTCAAGGAAATAAAAACTGAAGATGCAAGAAAGAATAAGAAGAATAGAAATGGGAAGATTGAAATAAACAAAAGTAACAACTTTGTTTATGTTGCAGATGCTCCAAGAAAGAAATGTGAAAAGTGTGGCTCTGTGAATCACCTAACTTATGTTTGTCAAAATATGGTTAGCAAGCCAGTTGAGGGAGCCTACAAGAATAATGAAGCCAAGGCAAATGATCCCTATTATTTTTGTGATAAGTTTGACTGCATTCCCTGTAATCTAAAAGTAATGAAGAGTTACCACAAGCTGAGAGTAGATCTCAAGGAATTCAGTATTGGATCTACAGCTGCAAGGGAGAATGCACAAACATCTATAAATACTATTCTTTCTGAGACTTCTAACTCTACTTCTGCTAAATCAGTTAACAAGAAGAAAGTACCCAACACTGTTTGGGTTGCTAAACACACTTAAAACTCATTGTGTGCAGGGCAAAATGAAGAAGGTCATACGGATCATAGACAGTGGATGCTCCATGCATATGACAGGTGATAAGGCCCTGCTATCACAATTTGAGGAGAAGGTTGGCCCTTTGGTGACCTTTGGAGACAACAACAAAGGATTCACAATGGGATATGGCTAGATTGTTTCTGGAAATGTTGTCATTGATGATGTAGCATTGGTAGCTGGTCTTGAAGTAAATCTTCTCAGTGTCAGCCAGTTTGCAGATAAAGATTTTAAAGTTCTATTTGACAAAGAAGAATGTATCTTCATCAACAAAAAAACTAATGAAGTTGCTCTAAAAGAAGAAAGGAAAGGAAGCTTGTTTGTTGCCGACTTGGACTCAACAAATGAAGATGGAATTTGTTGCTTCTATACCAAGACATACATAGAGAAAATGCAGTTATGGGATAAAAAACTCTCACATCTAAACTACAAAGCAAGCAACACTCTGGTCAAGAAAGAGTTGGTGAGAGACCTGCCAAAATTGGAGTTTGCTCAAATTGAAGTCTGTAAAGCCTGTCAAAAAGGAAAAATGAAAAGATCAAGTCACAAGTCAAAAACTGTGAATTTCATAAGTGCACCATTGCAAGTTATTCATATGGACTTGTTTGGGCCAGTAAATGGCTTTTCAATTTCAAGGAACAAATATGCACTTGTGATGGTGGATGATTTTTCAAGATATACTTGAGTAGAATTTATGCACTCTAAAGATGAAACTCCACACATCATAATTGAGCACATAAAGAAGATAAAAAAAATAGGCTGAAGATCAAAACTGTGTAAAAACATTGAGAAGTGATAATGGGACAGAATTCAGAAATGCAACATTGAGTGAATTCTGCAAAAACAAAGGCATTGTTCAAGAATTCTCGGCTGCTAGAACACCTCAACAAAATGGGGTAGTTGAGAGAAAGAATAAAACATTAGTAGAAGCTGCAAGATGCCAACTAGTTTTTGGGAAGAAGCTGTTAATATTGCATGCTACACTCAAAACATATATCTCATTAACAAGATACATGGCAAATCACCTTACTCAATCATGTCTATAAGAAAGCCTACTGTAAAGCATCTTTATGTGTTTGGAAGCAAGTGTTACATTTTAAAAGATAACTCTGAATATGTGGGAAAATTTGACTCAAAGGTTTTTGAAGCAAGTTTTCTAGGATATTCATTGGAGAGATTTGCCTACAAGGTCTATGTAATTGATCAAAAGAAAATCATGGAGAGTACAGATGTGACTTTTGATGATGACAAGTGTCCAGGCTTGGAATGCCTTGATGATAATGAAGCTGAAGCCCCTGCATTTGAAAATCTCAATATTAACAGTGATTCTGATGAAGAAGGTGAAGTTAATGCACAACAAATGATGAATGAAAAGTCTACTGAATAGAAAAATCATAGAAATGGAAGCTCGTCTCAAACACCTGAATGTGATAACACAAACTCAGGGGGAGAAAGAGAGGAAGGATCTACCAGTCATACCAATAATGAGGAAAATGATGAAGGCACCAGTCAACAAACTCACACTAGAAAATAGGATATGAGTCACAACCCAAATACAATAATTGGCGATCCAAATACTGGGGTAAGGACTAGAAGTGCAACTGCTAATGCGTGCATATATGCATGCTTTCTGTCTCAAGTAGAGCCCAAGAAAACTGAAGAAGCTCTAATGGATCCTGATTGGATACCTGTCATGCAAGAAGAGCTTAATCAGTTTGAAAGGAACAAAGTTGGGGAGCTGGTTTCTCCACCAAAGAACAGAAGTGTAATTGAAATAAAATGGGTGTTCAGGAACAAGATGGATGAAAATGGTATAGTTACCAGAAACAAGGCAAGGTTGGTTGCAAAAGGCTACTCACGGGAAGAAGAAATTGATTATGATGAAACTTTTTCTCCAGTTGCAAGACTTGAAGTAATAAGGATTTTTCTAGCATTTGCTGCACATTCAAATTTCAAATTATATCAAATGGATGTCAAGAGTGCCTTCCTAAATGGTGAGTTAGAAGAAGAATTTATGTGCAACAGCCACCTGGCTTTGAAGATCCAGAATTTCCAGATTTTATGTATAAACTACTCAAGGCTCTATATGGACTAAAGTAGGCACCTAGAGCTTGGTATGATACATTGTCAGAATTCCTACTCAAACATGGATTTACTAGAGGTAACATAGACAAGACTCTCTTCTACAAGAAACATGGTAATGATATGTTCCTAGTTCAGATCTCTTCTACACGAAGTTTGGTATGGTTGATTGTTCACCTGCTTCTACACCTATATACAACAACAAAGTTGGATGAAGATAGAAAAGGCAAAAGTGTAGATATTTCAATCTATAGAGGAATGATTGAATCATTGCTTTACTTAACTGCAAGTAGACCATACATCGTATTTGCAATATGTCTATGTGCAAGATTTCAATCCAATCCAAAAGAATCACATATGATGGCTGTAAAGAGAATTTTCAGGTATTTGAAGGGGACTTCAAACTTGGGATTATGGTATCCTAAGGGAACCGGTTTTGAAGCTATTGGATACACAGATGCAAATTTTACTGGATGCAGGGTGGACAGAAAGAGTACCAGTGGAAGCTGTCAGTTTCTTGGACAAAGACTTGTATCCTGGCATAGCAAGAAACAACAATTTGTGTCAACTTCCACAGTTGAAGTAGAATACATAGCTACTAAAAGTTGATGTGCTCAAGTGCTTTGGATTAGAAATCAGCTAATGGACTATGGCCTAGTGTTATACAAAATTCCAATTATGTGTGACAATACTAGTCCTATATTAATTATGGCTAATCCAGTTAATCATTCTAGGATAAAGCACATTGATATAAGGTACCATTTTATTAGAGAACATGATATAAATGGTACCATTGAGCTCATTTTTGTTCCAACAGAAAAATAATTAGCTGATATTTTTACTAAACCTTTGGATGAAGCAACTTTCACTAGACTTGTAGGTGAAATTGGAATGTTAAATTCTTCATCCTAAGGCAAGAACTCAGCTAATGTGTTGCAGCAGATTAATTTCCAGTAAATTAAAATTAATTTGATTTTATTAGAAATTAACTGAAATATGAATTATAAATATTTCAGAAATCTCTGAATATTTATTTTTCAAAAATAAAAAAAAATTTAGCTTGAAAATTTTCAAATTCTAAGTAAACTGTCTAAGTGTTGATTTGCATTTTCAGTATGTAAAATAAACACAAGACAAAATCAAAGTGATCAAAAGTATATAGAGAACTGAGTTCTCGATAAGTCTAATTGACTATTAACAAGTCATTTTAAGACTTCTCGAGTGAGTTATCGAGAAGTCAATTTTCTGACTTCTTGAGTGACTTCTCGATAAGCTTTATTATGACTTATCGATAAGTCATTGTAGAGTTCTCTAATAGTGTTAATTCACAGAGTTCTCTACAAACATAATTATTAGACTTATAGATAACTCATAACTGAAATAATTTAATACAATAAATTATTTTGGTAAAATACTTTTGAAAAAATTATTCTAATTTTATTTTGATTTATTCAAATAAAAATTGGAAACAATTCAGTCCATTTTGGACAAACTGGGTTGTTAGTCCCTTAACAATGTAACAAAAATTACAGAAGGGGGGTTGAATGGAATTCTTGAAACTTTTTCTTGAATAAAAATGTTCTAACTAAAATATATATATAAATGTGAATTGATTAGCAGAATGCTGAAATAGTTACTTGAAATGAATCAAAACACAAGTAAATAAAAACAAGAGTCTTTAAAAACTTTCTGGTGGATTTGAATGATTCCACCAGAGATATATAATATATATCGAGAGAACTCTGTGTGCAAAAAGCTCACAGATGCTTACAAAATGATAACAACTAAGAATAAGAGAAATGCTAAGAGTGCAGCTTACAAATGTTTCTTTCTTGGTTGCTTAGTTCCTTTGTTGTTATTCTATTGCTGCATCTTGGTTTATATATCACCAAGATTACAAAGTAATAAGACAGGACAATAAAACAAAAACTATCAAGTCTAATACAATGCTACTTCATAACTCTATTCCAGCATCTTTGAATATCTTCATAATAGCATGGAAATGGCAATTCTTCTTTGTTCTCGAAAACCAAATTGAATAGGCTACCACATTCCATTTGCATACACTCGACGTATGTGACTGTGTTGTCACTGTCAACATATATTTGAATTCTTTATCCGTCGGGTTTATGATCATCCGTCGAGTTAATGATCATCCGTCGGGTTGTTGATCATCCGTCGAATTCATTGTTGTTTATCCATCGGGTAGCAATCAGGCACTAGACTTTATTTCATCTATGCAGAATTACAAGACATCATCTATGTACAATTAATCAACCTATTCTGCATATCTAGTTAAAGTCAACATGACTTAAGTACTACTACGGATTCTAAACAATGTGTATGCAGAAATGTGCTACAGACGTATTGTTACATAAGCTACTCACTCGATGGATAATAAGTCATCATCCGTCGGGACTAAAATGAGTTATCCGTCATGACTATAATCCTTATTCGTCGAGTGCTACATTTTCACTGAGTAAAATCTACCAAGGTGTTTTGTTCATGAAATCATCAAGTACACAACATATACACAACAATCTCCCCCAATTTATGTCTACTAGAATTGTAGCCATAAATTAAGAGATACTTGATGATAACAAAACACCCTAAAAATACAACTTTAAAAGAAAGTAGATAATACTGAAAAGTGCGTCAATTAGTAAAATGTACAAAGTTTAGCTCACAGTCATTTTCAAGGTGCTCCTCTAGCCTGAGCAAATTTATCTAGTTCCTTGAAGGTCTGGATCTCTTACCAAACTTTCTGTTGTTTTCTTCAATCTGATTTTGGAGCTGCCTGTGGAAGTCCAGTTCATCAAATTCTGAGAGATTTAGCTTTTCTTGCATTTCCAAGAGAGTCTCATTGCTAGAGATGCTCAATTGGTCTTCTAATCTGAAAAATCTTCTCACTCCTTTGTCATCCATGAACTCCATCAGCCAGTAGGGCCTTGGATGCACTCTTCTCCCTGTGTAAGGGATGATTAGAGTCTTTGGGAGTGCATCTTTAGCTCTAACACTCCTTAGTTCTTCAATCTTCTTCAGTACCAATCTTCTTGCAGTAACATTGAACCCAAAGTTCTTCTTGAAAGATGAGTAAACCTTAATCCGTACAGCTTGGCTTTCTTGAAGGATCCTGTAAAGTGGCCACTGAATCTCCTTTCCTCCCTTGTACTTGAACACTAACCTTTCAGGTAGATTTCTGTATGCATCAATTCCTCTCACTTCATCTAGTTCATCTAGATAGAGGTTTGGATCAGAAAACTCCTTGATGTCACACAAGTACATATAATCTCCTTTGTTGACTTTAGATTGAGCTTTGACTAGAGATTTGGATTTGAGAGGTGACAACTTCAATTTCTTGACTACTATTGACTTTGTTCTCTTTGGCTTGTTAAAGATTGGCAGATTGAAGTCAGGAATTGGTATGTTCTCCCATTTTATTGGCTCATCCTTAGGCACAATAGGTTCATTATGAATCTTCCTGTAAGGATCCACTACCTTTATATCTTCAAATAGCACATAGGGTTTTGATGCTTGAGTTGTAGTTGGAGTGGATTCCTTGGGAAACTGATTCTCCAATTCCTTATCAATAATGTCCAGTTTCCTTTTGGTTCTTTTAGCCAATTCCTTGATTCTTGGAGATTTCTTCTGTTGTTCAACTTGCTTCTTTGGATCTTGAGATTCAATGATTTCAGATGGCTGAGCAGGAAATTGTTGTGATGAATTTACAGCATGTAGCTTGGCCAAGATATCAATTTGCTCTTTCTTTTGTTTAGCCTTTTTAGCATCTAGAGCAGCTTGCATCTTTTCCTGCTTCAATCTGGCCTTTTCTTCTCTCTTTGCTTCAACAAATTGAGGGTGTCCAGCCACTACATAAATTTCTTTCCCATTCCTGAAAACTTTAGCAATTCTCTTTTTCAAAGCTGAATCAGCTGGATCTTTGTAGAAAGCAATTGACCTTGACAGAAGCTTCTTTTCATCAGGCTTAGGTGTCTCATACACAGTATCCAAAGGGTTCTTCAATGATGATTTTGGATAGTTTACCCTTGGTTTCAGAATTATTTTAGCCTTTGGAGATTTGATGCAGGATGACTGTCCCCTTTCCAGATAGTTCATGCTCATCTCATTCACAGAAATTTGCTTGACATGAGAGTGATGGATGGCTGACTTTACTGGCTCCTTGACTAGTCCAAACTTCTTTTGTATATCCTCATCAATCTTCTCCCAGTTGATTGGCTTCAACTGCTTTATTTCAGCTGCTCTAATGTTGGCTGCTGCTGCATTTATCAGATCTATACTGTCTGTAACTGGTGGCTTTGAGATAGTAATTGAAGGCACAATTACTTTACTGATTTGAATTTGAAGCTTCTCCCCCTCACTTGGTCCTTTCTCCCCCTTTTTGTTATCATCAAGTTGAGTAGAGGAGGGGGTTTGAGCAGCCACCAGTTTTTGAAGTAAATCTGTCTGTTGGGCTTGATGAAGATGAATGGCTGTTAAAGATGCTTCCATGACTGACATTCTTGTATCCAAGGCATCTATCTTGGTTGCAAGATCAGAATTTTTCCTTAATTGCCTCTTGATGTCAAGCATTGTAGCTTCTGGAAGCTTAGAATCCATCTTGTCTGAAATGGCCTTCTTCATCTCCTCAATATCACCCTTGATGGTGTTTACATCCCTAGCATGTTGGAAGCGTTGAATTTGTTGAAGTTGCAGAGAAGCTAGATGTTCCTGAAGGAGCTTCTTGGTGCTAGCATTTGAAGTAGTTTGAAGAGCAATATTTGTCTGATTGATTAGTTGGATCAGGGTTGTCTTGAAGTAGTGCTCATCACAGTGCTTTGAAAATGCCCATGATGACATACCTGATCTTGAACTGGAACCTACTTCTCCCCCTATGTCCATTGCTTCATCTTCACTATCCCCACTTTCATCACCAAAGAAATCAGCTGAGCCACCAGTCTCATAATCCACATCACCAGCTGTAGAGGGAAAAGCTGTGATGGCATCCTTAGCTCTTATCATAGACTGTGTGGTATGCACCAGATTGAGCATCCTTTCTGCATTGTCATTGCCCTGTTCAGCTAGAAGTTGATAAGCTGGAACAGGGTGAGTAAATACCTCAGCATCAAGGGAGGTGGAATCTATAACAACTTTAGGTTGCTGAGATAGTCCCTCCCTGTCTGCATCCTGGACATTCATTGACTCACTAGCAATGACATCCATCCTTATAGCTCCAATACCTGCATTTCTCTCGTTTTCTCTCTTTTGTTGCATCAGGGTCTCACCCTGGCTCCCCACCCTCACACCCTCACCTTCACCATCTAAGGTGGGACTCCTCTTGCTTTCTTTTTCCAATCCTGAAGAAATGGATTGCTTAATTTCACTCATTTCCACTCCTTTTTCTAGGAGCAACCCAGACTCTCACTCAAAACACTCTTCTCTCTCAATCCTAATAGTGACTGTACAACCACTAATTCTTCTGCACTTGAAATAAATGAAGTTTGAAGCTGTGCAGAGATACTTGACGGATGAGTGATATCCATCGGGTGAGTGGTTTTGCTATCCGACGGATAACTACTGTTAAGCTTATCCGTCGGGATATAATCACTACTCGACAGATGAGCAATATCCATCGAGAGAGTAGAAATGAATGAACTAGGAATGGAAACTATTGTGGACTTTGTGCTGATTGAAGATATTTTGGGCACAGATGATTCAACAGTTCCTGAAAGAATGGGGAAGTGAGCCAACAAATCATCTAAAAGATGATGCTCACTTGCACTAGATTTTGGCTTCCCCAACAAAGTTAAAGAAGAGGAATCAGGAATTGATGTGTTTATCATATCCACATCTAGTGAGTTTGTGGGTGAGTTTGGTGTTTGAGGTGCTTCTATTACTAGAGATTTTGGCTGTGACTCCACATTTATTGGAGTCACATCAAACTGAATTTGTGAAAGTGCAGTGATTGTGTCTTTAGCACCAGTTTGCATAGTGTGTGTACCCTGTGCATCTCCAAGTGTTTTAGATTTCTTCTTTCTGGCATAAGTTTGGGGTGAGCTTGTGTCCCTAACCCTTTTGGCCTATGCTCTTGGTTGGGAGCTTTGTTCAATAACTACATTCTTTTGGGAGGATGCAGCTAGAAATGCAGTTTTATCCTTTTTAAGCATTGCAGTTTGTTGGGAAACTGCAGTGTGGCTAGGTTGGGAACCACTCAACTTTCCATCCTTATCCTTAGGGTTTCTTTTATGTTCACCCCCTCCCTCACCTGTCTTACCCACTTGCACACTCCCCTATTTGGTTTTGGTGGATTTAACAACTGGCATCTTTTGAGAGATACCAGAGAGGGCTTTCTTTGATTTGGATTTTAAAATATTTGCAGGTTTGGTAGCTTGGGTAGGCAATTGTTGGGTCATTGATACAGTTTCCATAGCCACACTAGAACTCAAAGAAATTAGTGAGGTTGGAATAGTGGTAGGAATAGATGAACTTACCTCACTTACCTGAGGTGCTTCCATTACAGGGAAATAGAACAGTGGCACCTCCTTGTGATGATTGGCCCTGTTCAAATCTGCAATGAGCCTTCTCTCTTGAACCCAACAATCTAATTTGTTGTTAGGGTTCTCAAGCACAATACCCTTAGAGAGATGGTTAGCTAACATCATAAAGAATCTAGCATAATACACATTCTTACCTCTCTTATTTAACTCTCCTAGTTTGAAACCCAACTCAAACAAAACAAGGTCACTGAAATTATAGAACTTATCTGTAACTAGCATGTAGAGCATGTTAAGCATATAGATATTGACTGAATCAAAATTACTGACTTTACCTGAAAAGACCTTTGTCACTACATCACACATAAAACTCCATTCTTTCCTAAGGCCCAATCTCCTAATGTCACTTAACTTAGAAGTAGAAAGAGCATAGTTCATGGAATTAAGCATATTGATTATATCAGTGTCAGTGTGTGGTGAGGTCACAGTGTTATCAGGAATCTTGAAACATGCTTTTATAACATCACTATTGATACATAATTATTTACCTTTAATGGTTAGAGTGATGGTCTTATCTGTTGAGTTGTATGTTGCAATGGTCCACATCTCTTCAACAACTTCACAAAAGATTGTGGGAGATTCCAGCATGGCATAGCTAAGCTTACAATTCTTCACAAAGTCCATCATCTTGTGATAGTCACCAGATTGCTGAATACCCTTGTTTACTAGTGCATCGAAATTGTTCTTCTCATAAATAAACCCAGTTTGAGACATAATCTTGACAACGGGCGCCATTGTTAGAGAATGAGAGCTTGATGAGAGAGAGTAAATGCTTTGAAAGAGAAAGAAATTTGAGCAGTTGATTTGAGAATGATAAAAGAAAAACAATTGAAATGAAATAAGCTTTTATACTATCTCAAAAATAACTGCTAAAAATAATAAAGTAACCAATTAAAATTGCCTAAAATAGTCGTTTAAAAATAAACTGTAAAAATTCCACCCATTATCTGTCGTGTTATGCTTACAAACTGTAAGTATACTCGATGGATAATGTTCAGGGAATTAACGGCTGAGATTAAGACAATTCGACGGATGCAGATAGATTGTTATCCGTCGAGTCATAAAATATTCCAGAAAAATAATTGATTTTTATTAGCAAATTGTAATAACCCCAATTTTTGGAATTTTTGAAACCCTTATGAATAGTGTTTTGCTGATTATGCTGAATAAGAAAACTTTTCATGCCACACAATGTAGGGGTTCTTTTATTGATCTTCTGGGATATTATTAGTACTCTATGTGGTATATAAGTGTATGTAAAGATCGTCAGAATTCAAATTTGAACACTTTGATTTTTCCCGAAAATCCACCAGATACCGAAAGAATTGAGTATAAGGTAACAGGATAAAAGGATTTAAATTCAAGGATTATAAGAGAGGATCATAAAAGGAATATAATGTATTGAGAAAGGTTAAGGAAACCCAAGTAATAAGATCCCGGGTGTGATCCCTCAAACGATAAACGAAAACGAAAGTTAAGCGAACCGTATAACAAATCAGCGGTCATTAGCCAAGTAATTAGAAGCTAATCAAAGAGGTTAGTGGGGATGATGTCATCAAACCAATAAGAAGAGGACAAAGGTAGGAGGGTGACATCACATGGTGACATAAGCATGACCAAACAAAGTGTGTTGTTGGTTGAATTAGAACCACACAAAAGTTACCATGGTAAAAAGGTAATAAAACAAAACAAAACAAATCAAAAAAATAACCAACCAAGCCAAAACATTT
Organism: Apium graveolens; assembly: GCF_009905375.1. Taxonomy (NCBI): domain Eukaryota; kingdom Viridiplantae; phylum Streptophyta; class Magnoliopsida; order Apiales; family Apiaceae; genus Apium; species Apium graveolens. The sequence goes on from NC_133649.1 coordinate 77,677,964, forward strand.
CATTTTCACCAAAACAAAAAGCTATCTCACCATTCTTCATCAAAGCTCTCAGCTTTTTCTTCTTCTTCAAAGCAAGAAATTCAAAATCCTAGTTCCAAGCTTTGATAATTAGCAAGGTAATTATCTAAGACTCCTTATGCATAGATATAGCTATCCTATAAGTTTGAGCTCCTAAATCATTCACAATCTCTTCCTAAAAATCATGGAAGAAGATGGTGAATAGTATTTTTCAAGAACTAAAATTTTTGTTCTTGAGTTTTTGTTTAGATTAAGCTTGGATAAGGACTTTTAAGGGTGATTCCAAGCTAATTACTTGATTATCCACTCTCCAAGGAAGGTATAACCCCTCCAAACCCTAACTTTACTTGAGTATTAGGTTTAGTTTTGTTGTTATAATTCATGAGAGGCTTGATTGTTGTGTATGTAGAGGTTAGTTGGTTTTGTGAAGTTTTTGGAGTTGTAATTCTTGGATTGTTGATTAATGAACTTAAGTATAGTTTAAATTCATGTTTGAGAATAGTATAAATTGATAATGTTGAGTTATTGGGGCTGTTATGGTGAAGTATGGATGGAGTTTTGATTGGGATGTTGATTGTGGGTTGATTGAGGGTTGATTTGGAGTAGTATAAATTTGGGTAATCGCGTAAACATAGCCGTCGTAATGTCCGATTTACTTTAGACTGTTTTTGTTCTTAACATTAGGACCCGTGAACTCATTGCTAGGTTTTGACCATTTCCATGATTAGATAGTTCATGTTACGAGCTTCGTTTTGACATGTGGTTCGTTTGATTCCGATGTACGGTTTAGGAGAAACGACCATTTTAAGTAACGTCGTTTCGCGAACGAACCATTACCCCTCGCCTTACTTTGAAACATAGGTTAAAGACCTAAAAGGACTAATTGGAGTATGAAACATTTATGTAAAGTGTATTAGGCAGTTGGAAAGACACTCGCGAAAGAATCGCCTTAAAACTCTTAATGGTTAATTTATTAAAAATGGTGGAGCCGAGGGTACTCGAGCGACTTAAGAGAATCAGTAAGCGCAAAGCGAGCGTTAGAGTCTAAATTGGTTAAAGTATAGATTTATAAGTGACTTTGGTTTAATTCCAACTTATATGTTGTTTATAGGTTACCAGACTCGTCCCAAGCCATTCATAACCCCCAGTTGCTCAGGCAAGTTTTCTATCCGTTATATTGTTGTTATGATGTATACATTTGTACATGCATTATCTTGTGATAGATGCATAATGGTTATTTAGCAAATTCTTGCGATATATTGTAGCATGTGATATGGTATATATGCATGCCTGTTTCGTAATCTTGATAGATATATTTGTTGATTCAGTTGATAATACCTATGCTAGAGATAAGCGGTAAATTGCATGTACCCTTAGTATAGGGGACCCAGAGGTGAACATTTTCTAAAACCTGGAGTCGATGCTCCCGAGTATAATATATATATTTATATATATATATATGAATAGTTTTTAAAACTATGAATCAAATAAGGTTTATTCGATAAATTTATTTTATTAATGAATATTATTTTGAATATTCATTCGAGGGCTTATGACCCCGTTTATTTTATTATTGAATATTATTTTGAATATTCATTCGAGGACTTATGACTCCGCTTAATTTATTAATGAATATTATTATTTGAATATTCATTCGAGAATTTATGACTCCGATTATTTACTAATTATTATTCTTAATTTTATTAAAGAATAATGTGTCGATAATCAAACTCACTTTTGATTATTCAAATAAAGATAGTACTTTCGTATAAGTATATCTTTGGTTATTTAATATACATTGCAAGTATAAGTTTTAAAACTTCTACTTCAATTATTTTTATAAAGATTATTCTTTATGAGAATATTATTTAAATAATAATATTAAGATTTTTTCTAATATATTGGGACTGATTTATTTTATTAAATCAGCATCACTCCAAACATTCTTAAAAATGTTTTGCGAGTCTTCAAAATGATTTTTAAAGTTAGAGCGGATCCCAAAACTCATTTTTATATTTAAGATCCTCCTTTCGAAGGGGATTTAAATACTCGCTCAAAACCTGAGGGATCCGGCTCTGTGGTGTATTGTATATTCGCAACAAGGTTGCTATTTTGATAAAAGAATTTTTGATTACTTACCCAACACTCGGGAAGTAAAATTCTTGGAACAAGTTAATCCATTAACAGGCATCGCCTGGGAAATATCGGCGAGTTCTCCTTTCCAACTAGATACGTCTTCTTGGTGGAGTCGTATCAACAAGTTTCTACTTGGGGAAAGGGGGAACGAGCTTTACGTTTCAGAGTCATGGATTTCATCTGAACTAGGAGTGGCGTAAGTGGTCGAGTGGCGCCGGCCCAGCCTTATTTATTGGCCCAAATGGCCTGGAAGTTCCGCTAAGACGGTACATTCCTTAGGAGTCCAGTGTTCGGTTGACAAGTAAATCCGACAGGTTCTCCTCTACATGTAGAAAATGGTGGGGTTGCACTACTGCGACTGATCATCGTAAGTGGTCTTCCTGGCGCGGCAAACTCCCGTAATGAGTTCATCATCCAATTGGATATTTCTGCAACACTACCCAGAGCACTTCGATAGAAAGGCTACGGTTGGGCGATTGTTGAGTGTTGGCAGGGTCGAGTTTTCAAAATGATGTTTGCATCAAATGATATTTTTTATAAAGTTATAAACTGGAACTCTGTGGATGTTATACATGTCAGAGGATTTCAAATATTGTGAAAAGTGTTTATATATATATATACTGAATATTTTGTGACTTGGTCGCATTAAGATATCAAACTTGGTTCATTTCTTCTTGACCAAGACTTTCTTGAGTACTATGAGAATGCTCATATATTGTTAATGATTATACACATTATTTTGGTGGACTTGTTGCTCACCCTTGCTTTCTTCTTTCATCACACAACAACAGATAGAAAAGATGAACAAGACCAAGCTTCCAATTCGCAAGCGGTTAGAAAACGTTCCGCAGTTTTCCGGAAGCATTGATGCCGCCGTAGCTGAGGTAGGAGCTACCAATAGGCTAGGTTTTCAACTATTGATGAACCAGACTTATGTATAATATGAATTGTAATAATGGCAAAGAAATGTAAATTTATTCAGAAACCCTTTTGAGGTGTAATGGCTTATAATTGTGGAATAAAATGACTTGTGTTATTTTTTGGCAGTCATCTCTGGGACTATAACTTGTGGTGTGTGTGTGTATATTGTGGGGTCACAGTACGCAGTAGTTGGTTGATTGTTAAGATTAAGTATTATTAAGGGAGATGGAACTCGTGACGACCCGGATCCCCGACCCCGGATCTGGGGGTGTTACACAAATAGTATACCGACGGATGATCAAACTCGATGGATAAAGATCATTCGTCGAGATGTAAATTTTGACTTAGCTAAAATTTCATCCAAGATTGAAAAATCAATTAAATTTCTGGCTGCATGTCAACTTGCAAATTATCTCATATAGATTTAAGAATAATTAAGCATACCTAAGTACTTGATATCTATGTGCTTTGTCCTTGAATGTTGTACTGGATTTTCAGTATTGGCAATTGCACTTGTGTTATCACAGAAATAGGAATCCTCTCAACTTGCAAACCATAGTCTAGCAATTGATTTTTCATCCATAAAATTTGTGCACAGCAACTGCCAGCAGCAATATATTCAGCTTCAGCTGTAGAAGTAGAAACTGAATTTTGCTTTTTACTGAACCAGGACACAAGCTTGTTTCCTAGAAATTGACAGGTTCCTGTTGTACTTTTTCTTTCATTTCTACAACCTCTATAATCTGCATCTGAATAACCAGTTAGATCAAAATCAGAATCTCTAGGGTAACAAATGCCAAGTTTTGGTGATCCCTTGAGATATCTAAAAATTCTCTTAATAGCTATTAAGTGAGATTCTCTAGGATCAGCCTGAAATCTAGCACATAAACATGTAGCAAACATTATATCTGGCCTACTAGATGTTAAGTACAAAAGTGAGCCAACCATGCTCCTATAACTTGAAATATCCACAGACTTTTCAGTAGTGTCTAATTCAAGCTTAGTTGCAGTAGTCATGGGAGTTTTTGCAGATGTGCAATCCATTAGATCAAACTTCTTTAAAAGATCAAAAATATATTTAGTTTGACTAATGAATATTCCATCACTAACTTGCTTAACTTGCAAACCAAGAAAGTAAGTTAGTTCTCCCATCATACTCATTTCATACTTACTTTGCATCAATTTGGCAAACGTTTTGCAAAGTTATTCATCTGTAGAGCCAAAAATAATATCATCTACATAAATTTCAACAAGTATACTAGAGCCATTAACATTTCTAAAGAATAAAGTTTTATCTACAGTACCTCTTGTGAAATGATTTTCCAAAAGGAACTTTCATAAAGTGTCATACCTGGCTCTAGGTGCTTGCTTCAATCCATAAAGTGCTTTCAAAAGATAATAGACATGTTCTGGAAAATTTGGATCTTCAAAACCAGGAGGTTGACTGACATAGACTTCCTCCTCCAAATCTCCATTCAGAAAGGTACTTTTGACATCCATTTGATAGACCTTGAAATTGGCATGGGCTGCATAGGCTAAGAAGATTATAATGGCTTCAAGTCTTGCAACAGGAGCAAATGTTTCATCAAAATCTATTCCTTCTTGTTGACAATAGCCCTTAGCAACCAATCTAGCTTTGTTCCTGACTATTATGCCATTTTCATCCATCTTGTTTCTGAATACCCATTTGGTGTCTATTGGATTCTTTCCTTTAGGCTTGGGCACCAGTTTCCATACATTATTCCTTTCAAATTGGTTTAGCTCCTCCTGCATAGCTAAAATCCAATTAGGATCCAACAAAGCTTCTTCTACCTTCTTTGGTTCTTCCTTAAAAAGAAAGCTATTGTATAGACATTCTTCTTGAGTTGCTCTCCTGGTTTGAACTCTAGAAGAAACATCACCAATTATGAGCTCAAAGGGGTGATCTTTTGTCCATTTCATTTGTTGAGGTAGATTAGCTCTAGATGAAGAGGCCTCATTGTTGTCTTGATGTGTGATTGAGTTTTGATTGTTAGGAACTCCCCCTGAGTTTTTGGATCTTTGATTTGAGAAAGGGGAACTTTCTATAGGTGATCTATCCTAACTTCCTGCTCCTTTTGATAACCCGACAGATGGTGAATTTTGAGTACCGGCGGGTGAAGCTAGTTGTCTCCCGACGGATAAGGCAGATTGCCTCCCGACGGATGAAGCATTATGCAACTCGACATATGTTGAGTTTTGTGCTTCATTGGTAGTAGATTTTTTTGCATTATCCTTTGATACTATTTCTTGATCACTTTCATCATCACTGTCATCACTAACCATCTCCACATTGTCGAATTTGAGGCTCTCATGGTAATCTCCATCTTGAAGTCCTTCAATCTTTTTATCATCAAACACAACATGTTTTGATTCCACAATAATGTTGGTTCTTAGATTGTAGACTCTATATGCTTTACCAACAGCATATCCAACAAAAATTCCTTCATCTGCTTTAGCATCAAACTTCCCATTTTGATCAGTTTAATTTCTCAGAATATAGCATTTACAGCCAAAGACATGAAGAAAATTTAGAGTTGGCTTCTTGTTCTTGAACAATTAATAGGGAGTCATGCATCTTGCTTGATTAACCAGGGAAATATTATGAGTGTAGCATGCAGTATTTACAACTTCAACCCAGAAATATGTTGGCAGTTTAGATTCTTCAAGCATTGTCCTTGCAGCTTCAATAAGTGATATGTTCTTCCTTTCCACTACTCCATTCTGTTATAGAGTTCTTGCTGCTGAAAACTCATGCAGAATCCCATTTTCCTCACAGAATGCTCTCATGACTAAATTCTTGAACTCAGTTCCATTGTCACTCCTGATTCTTCTAACCTTGAAATCAGGATGAATATTAACTTGCCTTATGTGATTGATGATGATTTCACTAGCATCATCTTTAGACTTCAGGAAATATGTCAAAGAGAACTTTGAGAAATTATCTACAATTACTAGGCAAAATCTTTTCCTTTAGATGGACAACACATTGACTGGTCCAAACAAATCCATGTGTAGCAGTTGCAAAGGTTCTTCAATTATTGAATCAAGTTTCTTCCTGAATGATGCTTTAATCTGCTTCCCTTTTTGACAAGCATCACACAGTCCATCCTTAGAAAAATTCACTAGAGGAATGCCTCTAACCAGTTCTTTCTTTACTAGCTCATTCATGGTCTCGAAGTTTAAATGGGACAGCTTCTTGTGCCATAGCCAACTTTCATCCTGACTTGCTTTACTGAGAAGACAAGTAACAGATTCTGCATTAGATGAGTTAAAATCAGCTAGGTACACATTTCTTTTTCGCATACCAGTGAGAACCACTTTGTTGCTTCTTTTGTTAGTCACAACAAAGGCTTCTGAGTTGAAGGTTATTGAGTTGCCTTTATCACAAAGCTGGCTGATACTCAACAAGTTGTGTTTGAGACCATCCACTAAGGCAACTTCCTCAATGATGACATTGTCCTTTGAAATCAAGCCATATCCCACAGTATAACCCTTGCTGTCATCTCCAAAAGTAATACTTGGGCCAGCTCTCTCCTTGAACTCTGTGAGCAGGGTAGAATCACCAGTCATGTGTCTTGAACAACCACTATCCAAGTACCAAAGATTCTTTCTGTGTCCCTGCACACATCAAAATCAAATCAAGTTGATTTTGGTACCCAAGTTTCCTTGGGTCCTGCCTTGTTAGCTTTCTTTTTCTGTTTCTTAGGGTTTATCTCATTTGACTTGGGGATATCAGATTCATCCTTGGTCATTTGAGTTAGGCCTTTGAAACCATTCATTACAACAGAATTATCATGCATATTATAATCAACAGGGAATGGCATGCTATTAGTGAACATGTTATTCCAGTAAGGCATGCTAAATGGCATTTGTGGCATACTAAATGCAACATAATAAGGATTAGGTGCAAATGGCATATTAGCAAACTGTGCATTCATATTCTGTGCAGAAATAGCATTCATAGGCATAGGAGACATGGCATTCATGTTGGGGAAGTGAGGTGGCACAGACATGGGAGAAGGCATGGCAAATTTGCAATTAACAGACAAATAATTTACACTACCACACTTGACACAGATTTTTCTAGGAGCATATTTATCAGGTGTGTAGTTATTGTATTTGTTAATCCCTACTTTACCATTTCTATTATTTTTCTTTTTAGCCTCTGTTTTCACCTCAATCTTTTCAAGTCTGTCACTTGACTGTTTGACAGTCATGTGACCAACATTAGCCTTTTTCCCTTTCTTAACTTGACTCGATTCTCCTGAAACAAAGTTCTTGGAAACAGATCCATATTTTTCATTCAACTTAACAAGTTTGGCTTTACTGATAGGCTTGCTTACAGCCGACGGATGAGGATTTTCATCAGTCGACGGATAACCCTTTTTGTTATCCGACGGATGACCCTCATCATCCGTCGAGTCTACATCTGTTAGCACTCCATCCACCAAATTTGGTTCTAGTTTCTCCTTGTTCTTTTTCCAGGCTGCATCACAGAAGGACTCAATTCCTTGAAATTTGGTGATTTGAGCATGGACATCTCTAGATGTTTTCCATGCCTTAATCACCTCCTGTTCACGCTCGAGCTGCTTCTTCAAAATTTCTTCTTTCTTCAAGGACTCAGTTAATTCCTCCTTGGCAATCTTACACTCAATTCTTAATTTTTCAAAATCAATGAACTGAGACTCTAGCACATTATTTCTCTCACTCAAAAATAAATTATTTTCTTTGATTTTAGCATTTTTTTAGTAAGAGACTTAAGTGTAACACGCAAATGATATAACTCTATAGACATGTCATTTATAGCATCATTACACTCAGCTTTAGATAAATGTGCAAGGTTTGTAGTAATTACCTGATTACTTGAATAACTTATTTCTGTTTTATCAGACTTGACCATTAGGGCTAGATTGACATAGCTGACATCTTCATCTTCATCCAGACAACCTGCTGCCCAGTCGTTTTCTTGTGTAATGAAAGCCCTTTCTTTTTGTTTGAGCAGCTCAAAGTATTTTTGCTTATAATCCACTGGTTCAAACTTTTTCTTACTGGAATCTGACTTTCTACACTCACTGGCAAGGTTCCCTACCAAGCCACATTTGAAACATTTGAATTTTGATTTATCCACCATGTTTCTATTTGGCTTGGCTGCTCCAAAGTTCTTTTTGAACTTGAGCTTGGCAAATCTTCTGGAAAGAAATGCTAAATGTTCATCAATGTCTTCCATGTCATCTTGGCTCAAAGAATCTTCATTTTCTACTGCAAGCCCCTTGCCCTTGCTTTCACAGACCCTTGAAATTGAGTCAACAGCTTCCATCTTCATCTCCTTCTCTTTCTCTAACTCAGCAACTAGTGCAATGGACCCTCCTTTCTTCTTTCCTCTCTCCATCCTCTCATCTTGCTCTATTTCAAGCTCATAAGTTTTCAGGATGCCATACAGTCTCTCCAAAGTAAACTCCTTATAATCTTGTGAGTTTCTCAATGAGACTGTCATTGGCTTCCATTCCTTTGGAAGAGATCTAAAGAATTTCAGATTGGAGTCTTTTGTCTGATAGACCCTTGCATGAAACTTTAGAGCATTTAGCAGTTTTTGAAACCTACTAAAAATGTCAGTGAGAGACTCACTTTCTTCATTATAAAAATGCTCATATTGCTGAATCAGTAGTTGTATCTTGTTTTCTCTCACTTGCTCAGTGCCATCACAGATGATCTGTATTGTATCCCAAACATCCTTGGCAGTTTTGCAGTTGATAATGTTGTCAACCATATCACCATCAACTCCATTAAACATGATATTCATGGCCTTTTTATCCTTCCTGACTTGTTTAATATCAGGATCAGACCATTCATGTCTTGGCTTGGGGACAGATGGCTCATTTCCAGTTGCAGCTCTCATTGTGATAGGGATAAATAAGTCCTGATTTTATAATTAATGGGCTGCTAGGCCCAATAATAAAATGTATGATATTCAGACCAGAAAGGTTAAGCCTGATGGACCAGATCAGGCTTGGTGGAATAAAAAAGGCCCAAAAGCCCTGATTATTAACTAATTTCGTAATTAATTAATAAGGGAAAAATCAGCTATTGAGAAGAGTCCCGATAAGGATATAAATCCTTATAGATTAGCCTCAAGGGGACCTAAAAGGATAAGGAATCAGCTTCCTACTTCCTAGGACTCCTAAGTCTATCCTAATTCAGAGGCTTGTCCACCAAGTCTCCTATACCAAGTCCAACTCAAGGACTCCCACATCTATATAAGGGGCCTCACCCCACAAATCAGAACTATGTTTTTTGGCTTGATTATCTAATTCACAGAGATACGTAGGCATCTCGTAAAGGCAGATTGAGCCACGAAACACGAGAGCAGCCATTAAAGGCCTTGAGCTCCCGAATCTTAGTAATAAATACAACAAATAATAACCTTAGTTTTTTATCCATAACATTTGGCGCCGTCTGTGGGAAACGCAACAACAACCATGGCGAGAACACGGAGAACAATTGGAGCTCTGGAGGAAGGAACACCATCAGGGACAACTCAGGTGATTTCATCAACCGTGGAGGTTCCGCCCCATTCGACATATGCATCTACTCAGGGGGATGCCCAGATAGGGGGAACTCAACCTCAGCCACAAGGGACAACTCCCTCGATTATTCAAGGTACGAATCCTCAAGTTCAACAAGTACATATACCTGTGAATTCTCGACCCGTCGGGTATGAATATTCAACTGTTGTTACTACTAACCCCCCTTATGGGATGCCCCTTCGCCCTGAGGTTGGAGGAAGCGGATATGCTGGGCGAGGCGAAGCACGAGGGCAGTCAGCCCCCTATATAAGAGGTTTGGGTCCTATTCCTGAGGATCGGGAATTTTCTGGTCCTTACACTGAGAGAGACTCCGAATCTTCGGATGATGAAGTGGCCCCGAGAAGGAGGCGTCCTGGAAAAGAGCCAATGGCCGATGGAAGGCAACACCCCCAAAGCACCCCAGGGGCGAATCCCCAAGAAGTGCAGGAAAGGATCAGGGCTCATGAGGCTGAAATCCAAAGGATGAGGCGTGATTTGGAGGCTCACCAGGCCACCAGACCCCAGATACCTCCTAGGGGGAGAAATCCTCCTCCTGTCATAGACCTGGATGGTCCGGTAAGAAGAAGGGCTGCTGTCCCAAGAACTGATCCAAGCAATCTCCTTCCCCTTGGAGATCCTGATGATCCAACTCCACCCTTCACAGAAGAGATAATGAATGCCCATATCTCAAGGAAATTCAAGATGCCCACTATCAAAGCCTATGATGGCACGGGAGACCCCGCTAATCATGTTAGGACGTTCTCTAATGCACTGCTGCTGCAACCCGTGAATGATGCTATAAAGTGTCGGGCCTTCCCTCAAACCCTGTCGGGTATGGCTCAAAGATGGTACAGTCGCCTGCCCCCAAATTCTATTGGATCGTTCAGAGAATTAAGTCAGGCTTTTATTAAGCAATTCATCAGTGGAAGAGTCCATGAGAAAAGTTCAGCATCTCTTATGAGTCTTGTGCAGGGAGCTAAGGAATCCTTGAGAGATTACCTGAATCGTTTTACAAAGGAGGCTTTAAAAGTCCTAGACCTTGATGATAAGGTAGCCATGATAGCACTGCAACAAGGAACTAGGGATGAGTTTTTCAAGATGTCTTTGGCCAAACGACCCCCTGAGAGCATGTTGCAGCTCCAAGAGAGGGCAGGGAAGTATATCAAGGTTGAAGAAAGTATGAGGAAGACCGTAGTAAGTAATGAGCCCACTGGAGGCAAGAAGCGGAAAGCTGATTTAGAATATATTGCAAAGGACAAATATCCTAGAACCGAACAAACCCTGATTCAACCCCCAAGAAGGGAGGACCTGGGCAAAAGTTCACTGAATACGTTGGGGGGCAAATGATAGGGATAAATAAGTCCTGATTTTATAATTAATGGACTGCTAGGCCCAATAATAAAATGTATGATATTCAGACCAGAAAGGTTAAGCCTGATGGACCAGATCAGGCCTGGTGGAATAAAAAAGGCCCAAAAGCCCTGATTATTAATTAATTTCGTAATTAATTAATAAGGGAAAAATCAGCTATTGAGAAGAGTCCCGATAAGGATATAAATCCTTATAGATTAACCTCAAGGGGACCTAAAAGGATAAGAAATCAGCTTCCTACTTCCTAGGACTCCTAAGTCTATCCTAATTCAGAGGCTTGTCCACCAAGTCTCCTATACCAAGTCCAATTCAAGGACTCCCACATCTATATAAGGGGCCTCACCCCACAAATCAGAACTACATTTTTTGACTTGATCCTTGGCAATCAGCAAGGTACGTAGGCATCTTGTTAAGGCAGATTGAGTCACGAGAATCCTGAGAGGATGACTTTCATTGGAGCCACATTAGAGAAGCCTCTTAGAGGGAAGTTAGTGAAATTTTTACAAGAAAATAGTGATGTGTTTGCATGGTCAGCAGCTGATATGCCAGGCATAGACCCGGAGTTAATTACTCACAAGCTAAACGTGGATCCAAGCCGGAAGACAGTGAAACAAAAGAAAAGAAATTTTGCCCCGAAAAGACAAGAGGCTATAAAACAGGAAGTAGAAAAGCTCTTAGAGGCTGGTTTCATTGAGGAGATTCAATTTCCGGAGTGGTTAGCAAACCCTGTAATGGTGAAGAAGGCTAATGGAAAGTGGAGGATGTGTATAGACTTCACTGATCTGAATGATGCATGCCCCAAAGACTATTTTCCGCTGCCTAGAATTGATACTTTGATTGATGCCACTGCTGGACATGAGATGCTGAGTTTCATGGATGGATTTAGCGGATACAACCAGATCAAAATGCATAAGGATGACATTCCAAAGGTATCATTTATCACTGACTTTGGTGTTTATTGTTATCTTGTTATGGCGTTTGGTCTCAAGAATGCAGGAGCCACCTATCAAAGGTTGGTGAATAGAATTTTTAAGGATCTTATTGGTAAGACTATGGAAGTTTATGTTGATGACATGTTAGTCAAGAGTCTAGTAAAGACTGATCATATAGCCCATTTAAGGGAAGCTTTTGAGGTCCTGAGGTACCACAAGATGATGTTAAATCCTACGAAGTGTGCTTTCGGAGTAGGATCTGGAAAATTCTTGGGATTGATGGTCTCAAAAAGAGGAATTGAGGCTAACCCCGATAAAATAAAGGCGATCCTGGACATGGAACCACCAAAAACTATCAAGGATGTTCAGAAGCTCACAGGAAGGGTTGCTGCGCTAGGACGATTCATCTCCAAGTCAGGAGACAAGTGCTTGTCATTCTTCAAGTCACTAAAGAACATTAAAGACTTTGTATAGAGTGAGGAAAATCAGAAGGCATTTGAAGAATTAAAGAAATATATGGGCCAGGCCCCATTGTTGGCCAAGCCAGTTCTGAGTGAAGTTTTATTCTTGTACTTGGCTGTTTCAGAAAGCGCCTTGAGCGCGGTGTTGGTTAAGGAGGAACTGAAAGTCCAGAAACCCGTATACTATGTCAGCAAAATCTTGCATGGTGCAGAGTTGAATTATTCAACTATTGAGAAATTCGCTTTAGCCTTGGTAATGGCTTCAAGAAAGCTACGTCCTTATTTTCAAGCTCACCAGATTGAAGTGCTAACAAATCAGCCGCTGAGAAACATTATTCACAGTCCCAAGGCAAGTGGGAGACTGATTAAGTGGGCAATAGAGTTGGGAGAGTTCGATCTCAAGTAAAGCCACGTACAGCCATAAAAGCCCAGGCACTAGCTGACTTCGTGGTGGAATGTACCATACCCAACCAAGAAGTCAGGGGACAGGAAGATACCATACCTCAAGACAAGGGAGTCGATAATAGGGACAAGGAGAAAGAATATTGGGTTCTCTATTTTGATGGAGCATCAAAAACAAATTCCAGTGGAGCAGGGTTGGTTTTGCAAAGCCCTGATGGATTCCTAATTGAGTATGCTATGAAGCTAGACTTCCCAACCACAAACAATGAAGCAGAGTATGAAGCCCTGATTGCTGGCCTTGGTCTAGCTGGGACACTTAGAGTCAAAAACTTAAAGGTCCGTGGAGACTCGAAGCTGATCATATCCCAGGTAAAAGGAGAATTTGAGGCAAGGGATGATACGATGGCTAAGTATGTTCGCCTAGTAAGGGCTGTGATGACCCAATTTAATGAATGTCATGTTGAACACATTCCAAGGGAAGAAAATGCTAAAGCAGATGCGCTATCAAAGTTCGCTTCGTCTGAGATTGAAGAAAGTTCAGGAAGTGTGTACTTCCGTGTTTTGAAGACACGGAGCATAGACGTTAAGCTTGTGGCTCCCATAGGCTTGGGGACGTCATGGATTGATTCCATCAAGGCTCACATTCAGACCGGTTGGTTGCCAAGTGATGCAACTGAAGCACGAAAGTTAACTGTTTGAGCACTAAGGTACTCTTTGATAGATGGGATTCTGTATAAAAGATCTTTCGTGGTTCCTTACTTGAGGTGTCTCAGGCCCGATGAGGCACGCTTGGCTCTTGAGGAAGTGCATGAAGGTATTTGTGGACAACACTTGGGGGGCAGGGCCTTAGCTCTTAAGATAACCCGTTTAAGCTTCTATTGGCTAGAAATGATGGCTGATGCCAAAGAATATATAAAGAAGTGTGATCACTGTCAGAAGCATGCACCAGTTGTTAGACAACCCCCCGAGATGCTGACCTCTATCAACTCGCCTATTCCCTTTGCTATGTGGGGGATGGACATTCTAGGGCCTTTCCCTATGGCCACGGCACAAAGGAAGTTTCTAATTGTAGCCATTGATTATTTCACCAAGTGGATTGAAGCCAAACCCTTGGCCAAAATCACAACTAAGCAGGTTGCACAATTCCTGTGGGAAAACATTATGTGCCGATATGGAATTCCCCGTATCCTCGTCACTGACAATGGAACACAATTCAACAACGAGGAATTCAAGAAGTATTGTGAAGAAAATGAAATTGAGTTACGGTTCACCTCTGTGTCTCACCCACAAGCTAATGGGCAAGCAGAAGTAGCAAATCGAATAATCCTGGATGGATTAAAGAAAAGGATCGAGAAGTCAAGAAATAATTGGGTGGATGAGATACTTCCCATATTATGGGCCTATAGGACTACCTGTAGAGTCACGACAGGAGCAACTCCCTTCATGTTAGCATATAGGGAAGAAGCAGTAGTTCCAGTAGAGATATCACATTCCTCTCCAAGGATTCAGGCTTTCAACGCAGAAGAAAATGAGGAAGGGCAGAGGTTAGCCCTGGATCTGATCGATGAAGTGCGAGATAAGGCACATGCAAAGATAGTAGAATATCAGAAAAAGGCTTCATTCTACTACAACCTAAGGGTTAAAGAAAGGTTTTTTAAACAAGGCGATCTAGTCTTGAGGAAGATAGAAGCATCTGGTGTAGGACAAAAAGGAAAGCTTGCCCCGAATTGGGAAGGGCCGTATAGAGTCAAGAGTGTTCAAGGTAGAGGAACCTACAAGCTAGAGACTATGGATGGTTTTGAAGTCCCGAGAACTTGGCATGCACAAAACCTGAAGGTTTACTATGTGTAGGGCAGCCGGATACGATTCTCACTCGTCAGGATGGCGAGTAGGTTGAAAAGCACCTTGAAGCTTTGCTTGCTTAGGATTTATATGTTTTAGTTTTATTACGAAGTTTATTATTACTTGTGTAAGGGACGAATCCCAGACAATTTTACGAAATTCATGAGTTCTTCAAAGTATGTTTGTGGCCTAACAAATAAAAATCAAATTCATGGATGCAAGCATAGAAGGTGATAAATGAAATAGATCTGATAGATATTACAAAAGTTCGATAAATAAAGTCTCGAAAATAGGATAAAAAAAACAAGCCACGCAGGGCTGAAAAAGCTCTAAGGAGCTGAGGTACCCTCGGTATCCATATCATCGTCCTCTCCACTCTCGCTGGATGTCTTTGTCGTCTCGGAGGAGGAGGAAGAGCTGTCGTCCTCAGCAGGTCTGGAAGAAGACTCGGGAGGAGGAAGGAGTGGATCCTGAGGAACATGGTCCGAGACAACTACTCGGGTACGAAACCTCTGTAGCAAAGCCTCGTCATCAGGGCAGATATAGTCCGCCAGGTTAATATCAGGACAAGCCTCGTTCATGGTCCCAAGGGCCGTGTCCCAACCAGTCCTAAAAAACCCGGGAAAGACTGAATCATCTCTAATCCTCATGGATTGGGCAAACTCCTCCGAGTCCAGATAGTTGTCTATAGCTTTATCCTTCTCCGCCCGAAGCACCACCAGCTCGGCGTTAGACTCTCCGAGTTCTTCCTCCTTGCGCTTGAGCTTCTTCTCCAGGGTAGCATACTTCTTCTGTTGCCTCCTGAGGGCATTCTCGGCCTTATCAGAAGCCCGCTTCCATGACTCGACTTGCCTCACGGCGCCTTGAAAATAGGCGTTAGACTGAAACAAAGCAATCAACGAAGTATAAGGCAAGAAAATGCTACAAGAATGAAAGATAAGTTCAAAAGAGAGAAGGCATACCGAAGCCAGAGATTGGGCTCCCATGAGCTTAATCCTCTCAAGGTCAGGGGTGGCCACCACATCAGTAAAGTCCTTTGGAGTCACGCTATGGTAGGACCAATCCCAAGCATGTTTCGTGGAACCAACCACGGTGTCCCCTCGGCGGAATCCCCAGAGAGGCTGGAAGGCGCCTGTGGCAGTAGCAGTAGGGGCAGCAACAGTGATAGGAGCACTATGGCCCCCAACTCCTTCAGTTTAAGCCTCCCCCATAGGCTCTTTTTGCTTTCTCAAGAAGATAGGCTCTGTCGCCTTTCCCCGGGTGTCAAGGCCTGCGAGCCGAGCTTTCTTCATCCTAGCAGTCTCTTCAACCAGAGGAACATTGTCCTCGTTAATCTCCTTGGCAGCTGCGAAACAAAGCAAAAGACAAAATGAGTGATGTTAATAATGCATGAAATGAAATAAAGTTGAGAAGGGAAGAAAAATACCCTGTTGAGAAACAGAGGATAGTCCCACATGAATCAGGGAAAACTCCTCTAAGAGAGTCCAGCTGGTGGTAGTGCCATCATCCTGAGTAAGCCCATTATAGATAATAATTTCTTCAGGAGTTAGGTGAATGGATTTGAGGCTACCATCACTGACCTTCCCAAAGGAAGATCGAAAAAGTGTGCCCCAGTCACCATTCTCCCAACGTAACCCAACGAAACTATTCCTCCAATTTTGATTATTATCAGGAATAGAGGCGCTGTTAAAGATATGTTTGCTTTTGGGCCTTTGCTTGACATAGACCCAGCCACAGATATTGGAAGAACTATTATAACACTGAAAGACCTTCCTAAAAATGGCTACAGAAAGAGGAAAGCCCTCCCTAAGACAACAAACCATAAAACATAGAATATTCCTCCAGGCGTTTGGAGGAAGCTGACACGGGTTGATTTGTAAATCAGCCAAAAAGATGAGGAATAAAAGGATGGAAAGGAAACCTAAGCCCAGCATTAAGGGCATCTGTGTAAATGAAGAGAGTGTCGGGTCTCCAGTGGCAAGTACGGTCACCACCAGAGACTGGAACTAATCTAAAAGGAGGAAGGACGTTATAACGAGCATTTAGTTTATTGAAATCAATGTTGTGCCAAGTGTTACAATGATTAAAAGAATCGAGATGTGCAGTAGAGGGATATTCATCCCCCTTAGTGTTAATCATATCGATTAAAGACATGTATGAAGAACGGATCTCGATATCCTTACCTCGTTTTGAAGCCGAGGCAATCTTCGCCGCTCTCTCGGAATTCTTGTCAGCCATTAGTAAAGCCTAGAAAACCTGAAAGTCTTGAAGGGAGGAGTGGCCAAAAAAAAACTAAAGGAAGAGAAGAGGGAGAAATTTGTAGGATGAGTGGAGAAGTGAAATGAGAGGTGTGAGGAAACACACTCTCATCCCACCTTTTTATAGCCAAGAAGAAGGGGATTTGGGCCTCAAAAAAGCCCATTTGAGCCCAAAAATAAGAAGGTTCTGGAATTATCCAGAAAATTCCTGGAAAAATTAAGAGAAAAACTTGAATTTTTTTGAAGATTCTGGAAGAATCCAGAATAACCTTAGAAGAGTTTGGAATTTGGGCTCAGAAATGAGGCCCAATTCTAGAAAAATCTTGAAAAACCCAAGCCCCAGTACCAAGGCCCAAATACAAAAAGCCCTATTTGAGGCCAAATGATTTTTAAGAAAAGCCAAGTCTTCAGGCCCAGGATTAATAAAAATAGTGGGCCCCAAGGTCAGCCCAATAAAACCAGCCCAGAAAAGGGCCCAATTAGTTAAAAATACAAAACCCAGTTGAAATGGGCCCAAGTTATAAACCAAAAAAGGGGATGGCCCAAAAGAATACAGCCCAGGTTTAAGGGCCCAAATCCAAATTACAGAAATATATGCAAGAAATTAATTCAAGACCAATTCGACCAGGAAACACGAAGGAATCCTGATCGAAGCTCCTGAGGTCGAAATCTTGTCGATCAGGGCTGAAAAATAAGCTTAATTCGACCTGAATTAAGACTCATTCGACTAGAAATCAAGAGAAGATCCTGATCGAGTGGATCCTTCCCGAATTTCTGTCGACCTAGGCAACTAAGGGAAGTTAATTCGGTCAAAACTAGGGCTCCTGACCGAAATTCCTGACCGAAATTAAAATTTCCTACTCGAAAATCAATATATATATATATATATATATATATATAGAAAAATCCTGGCCGAAATTCGACCAGGATTCTTGCTCGAACCCATCCTCCTCGAAATACCGTCGACCAGGGCTGAATGAAGGATAATTCGACCAGGATCCTGGTCGAATGGGATTCCTGGTCGAAATTTTTATAAAAAAAAAAGAAAAAAAAGAAAAATAAGGAAATTCCTTAAATATTTTCTGAGAAATGTTAATATTTTCAGAAATAAGGAATAAATCCAGAAAATTAAAGGATAAATCCCAGAAATTAGGGAAAAAATCCAGAAAAATAGGAAAAATTCCTTAAATATTTTCTGAAAAATGTTAATATTTTCAGAAATAAGGAATAAATCCAGAAAATTAAAGGATAAATCCCAGAAATTAGGGAAAAAATCCAGAAAAATAGGAAAAATTCCTTAAATATTTTCTGAAAAATGTTAATATTTTCAGAAATAAGGAATAAATCCAGAAAATTAAAGGATAAATCCCAAAAATTAGGGAAAAAATCCAGAAAAATAGGAAAAATTCCTTAAATATTTTCTGAAAAATGTTAATATTTTCAGAAATAAGGAATAAATCCAGAAATTAAAGGATAAATCCCAGAAAATTAGGGAAAATCCCAGAAAATTAGGGAAAAATTTCTGGAAATTAGATAATTTCTGAATAAAAGGAAGATTCATTGTAAATGTGTAGGTCGCTCCACACTTTACGCAAAACGAAACCCTATAAGGGAACGAATAGATTTAACTTCTGCGAAACCTAATCAATGTTTCCCAAAAGTTGGGGGGCAAATGATAGGGATAAATAAGTCCTGATTTTATAATTAATGGGCTGCTAGGCCCAATAATAAAATGTATGATATTCAGACCAGAAAGGTTAAGCCTGATGGACCAGATCAGGCCTGGTGGAATAAAAAAGGCCCAAAAACCCTGATTATTAACTAATTTCGTAATTAATTAATAAGGGAAAAATCAGCTATTGAGAAGAGTCCCGATAAGGATATAAATCCTTATAGATTAGCCTCAAGGGGACCTAAAAGGATAAGGAATCAGCTTCCTACTTCCTAGGACTCCTAAGTCTATCCTAATTCAGAGGCTTGTCCACCAAGTCTCCTATACCAAGTCCAACTCGAGGACTCCCACATCTATATAAGGGGCCTCACCCCACAAATCAGAACTACATTTTTTAGCTTGATTCTCTAATTCACAGAGATACGTAGGCATCTCGTAAAGGCAGATCGAGCCACGAAACACGAGAGCATCCATTAAAGGCCTTGAGCTCCCGAATCTTAGTAATAAATACAGCAAATAATAACCTTAGTTTTTTATCCATAACACATTGGAACATGAGGGCCTCTTTCTATGCAGTCCACATAGGCCTCATCTTGAGAAAGCAAATGAAGATACATCTTTACTTTCCAATGATGGTAATTATCTTTATCCAGAAAAGGAATCTTGACTCCAACATCCTTCTTGTTCATCTTTCTGTATTGTTTTGATCTTTAAACTCTTTGTTCTTCAAGAGCTTGCTCTGATACCAATTGTTAGTCCCTTAACAATGTAACAAGAATTACAGAAGGGGGGTTGAATGGAATTCTTGAAACATTTTCTTGAATAAAAATGTTCTAACTCAAATATATATATAAATGTGAAATGATTAGCAGAATGCTGAAATAGTTACTTGAAATGAATAAAAACATAAGTACTTAAAAACAAGAGTCTTTAAAAACTTTCTGGTGGATTTGAATGATTCCACCAGAGATATATAATATATATCGAGAGAACTTTGTGTGAAAAAAGCTCACAACTGCCTACAAATTGATAACAACTAAGAATAAGAGAAATGCTAAGAGTGCAGCTTACAAATGTTTCTCTCTTGGTTGCTTAGTTCCTTTGTTGTTATTCTATTGCTGATTCTTGGTTTATATATCACCAAGATTACAAAGTAATAGGACAGGACAATAAAACAAAAACTATCAAGTCTAATACAATGCTACTTCATTACTCTATTCCAGCATCTTTTAATATCTTCATAATAGCATGGAAATGGCAATGCTTCTTTGTTCTCGAAAACCCAGTTGAATAGGCTACCAAATTCCATTTGCATACACTCGACACATGTGACTGTGTTGTCACTGTCAACAGATATTTGAATTCTTTATCCATCGAGTTTATGATCATCCATCGAGTTAATGATCATCTGTCGGGTTGTTGATCATCCGTCGAATTCATTGTTGTTTATCCGTCGGGTAGCAATCAGGCACTAGACTTCATTTCATCTATGCAGAATTACAAGACATCATCTATGTACAATTAATCAACCTATTCTGCATATCTAGTTAAAGTCAACATGACTTAAGTACTACTACAGATTCTAAACAATGTGTATGCATAAATGTGCTACAGCTTATTATTACATAAGCTACTCATTTGATGGATAATAAGTCATCATCCGTCGGGACTAATATGAGTTATCCGTCGGGACTATAATCCTTATCCGTCGAGTGCTACATTTTTACTGAGTAAAATCTACCAAGGTATTTTGTTCATGAAATCATCAAGTACACAACATATACACAACATGGGTATTTATTTGACATCTCGATAAGTTAATTTTTAGTTCTCTAAAAGAGTAAATTAAAATGTCTTCTCGATATGTAATTCACCTTCAAAATGACTTCTCGATAAGTATACTCCAAACGTCTATTTTTGACTTCTCGATAAGTCATATGCTTTTACTATACATATCCAGACATCTTGATACATATACTTACACCTTCGAAAACTCTAAGTGACCTAGCTTTTTCAATTCAAAACCAATTTCTCTCTCATTATAAACTCTTTCTCACTAATTTTTCTTACCCATTCACTCTCACTAAACAGCAATGGAACTCAATATTATTAGAGCTACTATCCCAGAGAAAGGAACCAAATACCTAGCTTTTACTGATGCTAACCAAGCCCCTGATAGTTTCAAGGGGTTTGTGAAATTCTTGTCTGAATCTTATCTTGTAGGAGCTTTAACTGCTAACCCAGTCCTATACTTGGATGTTCTGCATGAGTTTTAAACAACAGCTGTGGTGAGAACTGTCATGAATGACAACTCTGTATCTTTGGTGATAACTAGCACAATTGGAGGCCAATAGATAGAGTTCAATGAGAAAGATGTGAATGTATCTTTGGGTCTTCCAACTGCAAATCTAGCGGAGATGCCAACACAAGATGAGCTTGCTGAGTTCATGGACTTCATCAACTATGGTGGAAGAATCAACCTGGAAAGCTTGAATAGAACAAACCTAAGTAATGAATGGTCCTTTGTGTTTGATTCTATAGTAAGGGCCTTCACATGCAGGAAGACAGGGTATAACAACATCTCAAGTGTGGTGTAGAAGCTGGTGTTCTCAATAGCCCACAACAGATAGTTGAATGTTGGTCTATTGATCTTGGAAGAACTTGCAACCAGGATGACCATGCCCCAATCTACTAGAGGTAAAGAAATATTCTTCCCTAGATTTATTATGTCTACTTTAAATAATAAATTAACAGACATACATTTGTTCAATGGTATAGATAACACTAAAATAGGCAATTGTAAACAAGTTTCCAAAATAATATTTGGTTCACTTACTACAAGAACAAGGTAAATGTAAGTCTAAAAATCACTTCATTTATTATGGAGAGGTTTAAGACTTACCCTTAACCAATTCCTGACATGAGATCAAATATACAAGCTGGTGCAGCTATGGTCCCTAAACCCGTAAAAGTTCAAATTTAGGAAAACCAATAGGGACCTTCCCAAGCTAAAACCATTTCTTCAAACCAAGTAGTAGCTAGGAAACCAACCACTTCATCCTCTCAAAAGGGTGAAGTGAGTAAAAATAAGAGAAAAGAGATAACCCTATCTGTTATGAATGCGAGTAGTGAGGTACAAGTTCAACCTGAGTCACCTTTGGTCAGAAAAACAAAGAAGGCTAAGAAAACTGAGCTAACCACTCAAGCCACCTCTGTATCCTCCCAAAAGGATGCAGTTGTACAAATGGGGACAAACCAGATTCTAGAGGCATCCTCTTATTAGGGTATTTCTATTGAAAAGAGCATTCTCCCCAATGCATCTTGTAAAGAGTCTTCACAACCAACACTTGAATAAATCCAAGTGTATGGTAGGAAAAATAAGGATGGCACACACAAGGAGAGCACATCTCTTGAAGCTCCCTCATCCATTCAGGGGGAACTGCCAACACTCAGTCATAAACTTCAAAATCTTATATCTAATATTTCTTCTTCCTATACTGAAACACTTTAATAAAATCCTCAAGTGTTTCCCCATTCAAGTGACTTGGTTCAAGTAACCTTGCTCACCACCCAGACACCAAATTCAGATGGTGAGAGGCTACTAGATGGGATAGACCTTGATGACACCATCACAAATATGGGGGGTTCATCAGTTTTTACTGAAAACCCCATGATGGTTGAAAATGCACCTTCATGTGCAAATCAGTCTTCACAGACTGTACGGTTTGAGGGTTGTACTCCTGAGAAGGAGCTATCTAAATCCTCTCTAATTCAATTGGAGGTTCTTGTTCTAGGAACAACTCCCCTCAAAACCCTAGCAGAAATTGCATTAGAAATAGATGCTAGGAGTACAATTTCCAATGATCCTGTCATAGAGGAGGCAAGTATAGCAGATTTAAGTGATAGTGTGGTTCAAGACACACAAGGGTTTGAGACTGGTGCACATGACAATAACCCAGTCAAATCCCATCCAATTTAATTGGAGATTCCCACCACATGTGAAGAACAATAACTTGTCACAAACACAGATAAATATGTGAGTCTAACTGTGACTTCTGTCACAGGTGGTTCTGATCCCTCACACCAGCCATCAACCTCACAACCTCAACAACCACACCTCCTCTCACAATGGCTGCAGACTACTAACTCTCAACCTACATCTGTGGATGATCTCCTTATTGAGCAAATTTCTGGATTAGCAAATATCTCACAACATCTACTTACTTCAGATATGAGCAATCAGGACTATCAAGCCATTATGCTAACATACAATGAAGAAGTTGAAAACAGAAGGAGAAAATTGTAAATGATGCAGAACAAGATGAGAATGTAGATGCATGGCTATCTAAAGATTTTGTTTTGGAGATGGATCAAGTCTTGGCTAGGTTTAGGGATGAATATGTCAATATTCTTGGAAGCAATGCCAAGGCCTTGACTCCATAGGATGTTTATATTAGGGATTCGAGCATAAAAACGCAACGGAAAAACAAAAAAAATTGAATCCCTACCGCAGGATCTATGTATAATGAACAGATAATTACAGAGAATAGATGTTTACCTTAAAGAGATTTACAATTATGGGTGTCAAAAGGAGATCCTAGCTTTAACCGAACACCACGTATCCCGCCTTGACGATCTACGCCGTAGAGGTGTCCACACGAAAGCTGATACGGAGGAGGCGTGTACTAGCATCAAGAACATACATGTTTTCCCCTCTATCTCTCTCACCATTAGCTGCTAGGGTTTTATGTTTTTATCTAATAAAAAACAAAACCCTAATTTTAGCCTTAAGGATGTTTATATAGAGAGGCCAAAAACAGTCCTAACCCTAATCCAAGTTAGAGTTTATTAAAATCTGAAATTCTATTTATTTAATAATTAAGTTTAACTCAATTAGTAAATAACAACTGAATTTCAGATTTAATAATATACAAATTCGAAATTCATTTATCCCATTAATTAAGTCCAACTTAATTAATAATAAATAATTCAAATTTCCTTTTTAATTCAAATCCAAATTTGAATTAAATATTCCTCCATGCTTTCTTTATTCGACCCTATAGGTTATTATTACGTTGACAATAATTTAAATATCTCATATTTAAATTATAAATAATGAGTGGCATCTAGTAATACATCATTCCTACCCAAGTAATAATAATTAAATCATTGATAGATTAAACCTTTCGTGAATAATGTACACTGTAATATAATCCCTTTGGCCTTATATTATAGATCAAACTCGAGGCATGCATTATGTCATCCTCTGTTAACGTTTAATCCTTATTTCCTTGATCAATGAGTAAACTATTAAACAAATCAGTATTTGAGCATGACCATGCATTTTATAGTCTTACTCAATCAAGAGGCCAATAATATCACTCCTTTAATAAAAGAGGGCTAAATCCCATCTAGATCATTCATATTTCTCCATCTTGATCATTCATATTTCTCATATGATTCATAATGTACCCAATGTCTACTTTTATTATTACCTGGTCAAGGATAACTTTCAATAGTATCAAAGTATATTAATTTTCGTATAGAAATATAATGATTTTAGGTCAAACGACCAATACATCATTATCACTGTGAGATTAACTTATTACACTTTAAACATGTAGAGATGTGATCATCAGTCAACAAACACACTAGTCTCAATGTATTTATTATCGTCCCTTAACAATAATACTTGACCATGAACCTTTAGGAATATCATTACTATACTCATAATCTCATTTCTAAGTCACGTACTTAGAGATATAGATTTACATATCATATTCCAAGGACAATTATTAATCTAACATTTTATCACAGAAAATAAAGATAATATAAACTACTAAAGAATAATCCATATAATCATAATTAATAATCCAAATATTTCATAATATAAACATAATAGTGTTGTCTCTAGGGCACAAACACTAACAGTTTATGATGCAGTCGCTAAAGTTTACAAAGCTCAGCTCAAGGCTTTTCACCTCTTTGGTAAAGCTCTAGAAGTAAAAATGACTGGTCATGAAGAAAAGATAAGGAATTGGTGAAGGAGAAAATGGATGAGATCATACCATCTCAAGTCAAGATCACCTCCAAGTTTAAACATTTTGTTGATCAAATGGCAAGGTTTGATCCGACTTCTGTGGAAAAAGATGTCAGAAATCTGAGATAATCCTTCATTGCTTTTCATAAAGTGGTCCAACAACAAATCACCAATTCCAATGACACAAAGATCAAGCTGGACTAGCTTTACTAAACCAGATATGAGCCTTCTGCGTTGCTTATTGATAGTATCAAATAGGTTATAGAAGCAACTTTTGGCTCTTCAATATCTACAAGCTCTCATCCACCTATCTCAACATCTACAAACCTCCAAATCCAATCTCTTCAACAGCAAGTCTCAAACTTGCAGTCTTCCAATGACTCACTCACAGCACAAGTGCATGCTCTCACCTCATTGGTGCTGAGTCAGACAGATATACGAACCCTAGTAGACTCCCACAAGCACCTACAAATGTAAAATGCTGTGGCTTTGGCAGCTATCATGGGCAAGCTCAACATTCCTCTGCCTGCACTTCCAGAAGCTGTGAGGCCTGAAATTACTACTCCCCTTTCCATGCCTGCCAACAAGACTAAGGGGGAGATAGAGGCTAGGCTATCAAGATCATCTACTCAAAATGTACAAGCTACTGAAAAGAGCAAAAATCAAGAAGTGGATATTGGAATGGAGAGGCTCATTAGGGCAGCTGAAGGACCAAGTCTGAGTAGGGAATTTGATGAATTGCTCAACAGCTCAAGGCTCTCATGGCTTCTCTAAACAACAATTTCTTCACCAACAAAAAGGCCTTGGACAGGACAATAAATTCTATAAGGGTGATCTTGATGACTAAGGATAGCTTTCAGGAGAAGAGAATTCTGATCAACGTAAATGACTCTAGGGTAGAAAGGTATATGCAGGTGTCCTTTAACTATCTTATCTCTAGAAGGGCATTTGATTTGGACATCCTGATAAACAAAGTTAGAAGACTGACACCTGAAGATACTCTCTTGCTAAGTAAACTGAAAAATGCCCAAGTGGCTGCTTTTCCTGAAGCATATCTACATCCAAGCAAGGGAGTGGCATACATCTGTCCTACCACCAAATATTGCAAACATTTTCAGATCCCTAAGCAATGTGTCATGGCAAACAAAAAGCTAATCATGATTCTGAAAAATGAGTTGAAAGTCAAGCAAAATGAAACTGTTGAAGATAAGGAGATGATTAAGTTATTGGGGAGATACTTGAGAAATACTGAACTCAACTTGCCTAAAACTCAAATTAATAAGGATAACTTGGATGATGATGAGCAGAAGAAAGATAATAAAAAATCTTCTGGCTCAAATCCAAGTCAATCCTGCAAGGAAGCTAGAAGCAAGAATAAGAAGAAGGAGGATGGCAAGAAGAGAGATGAAAGAAGGAAGAAAAATAAAGAGGACAATTCAAGACCACAACAACAAACCCTAAAAATCTAAACAAATCAAGATCAACCTTCAAAGCCAACAAACTTAAACATTAAACCACCTCAAACCTCTAAGCCTAAATTCCTATACAAATAAACTGCTAACACCTTTCTAAAAATACCAATCACCTCAAGCCAAACATTTCTTAAGAAAATCACAAACCTACCTTCTGTCAAGACTTCACTCAAAATTCACTACAAATCTGTTGGGAGGAAACCTAAGAAAGCCAAGCATACTGAAAAAGTACAAGTTACTGAGAGGGCCATCTGGAATTATTTCAAGCAAAGTGATTTTCTACCTCTAAACTGGTGCAGCTCAGATGAACACTACTTTCAACAACTAGCCGAGGAAACAATTAGAGTCTGGGTTGTAATACTAAGGGAAGTAAGAATCTACTATGAGGATGGGTCTTTCACATTTCTTGGATGCAGCTTAATGGACTCCTTCTCTCCCATAGAAATCAAGAGAGCGATAAGTTTACTGAAGGATAAGGATACTGCTACAAGAGCATGGAGATCTGTTTTGGCTGAATAGTTGATTATAAGGGTGGAAACAAGAGCAAGGAATGAAGCTGAATATGAGGAGAGAAAGAGGAAGTATGATGAGGAGATTGAATTGTATATTAAAATATTAGAAGAACTTAAGGAAAAAGGGATGAGCAGAATCTCCAAGGATGGAAAATTTCTAAATGTAAAGGCTGGTGCATTCTCAAAGTTTAGGATTAAAAACTAGATATTTATACAAAGTTAGACAGACTCAAACTTGTGGAAGCTCTAAGAGGGACACCAATCATAGAAGAACTTGAAATTCTAGTTTACTTAAAGGACCTCATTAGAGAAGAAGAAAAAGCAAAAACAGTCTTTACCTAATGTAAAAATGTTGTAATTGTGTCAGTTTTTATATATTAATCTTAATTTCCATTGTAGCTTGGGGTTAGTCTTGTTAACAGGCATGAATTTGTGTTAAGCAATCTTCTCACAAATTGGGGGAGATTGTTGTGCAAGACATGCCTATACAATAACAAGACTAAGTCAAATTGACAACCCTAAGTAAGTTGTATGATAATCTATGTTTGCATTGTGTATTGTAATTCCTAAGTCTGTAAAAATGTTCAAGGGAAGCTAGATTCTTTTTCTGTAAATAGTATCAAGCCTAAGAATTTTATCTGGAAGAAGATAAAAAAGATCATGCCTCAGAAGAATTATGAAGAAGCTTGGAGTTGAATAAATCTATTTTGAGAAAAGTATTATAATTCAAGTTCTCTACAAGTCACATATTAAGTATTATAGAGAAGTCATTCGAGAACTCCAGAATGACTTATGGACAAGTCAGGAAAAGCTACTAGAGAACTCGTAGATGTGGCACCCTCCAAACCCGGGTCAGAAGTTTGGGGTCCATATATACACACACCTTATTTATAACCTCCTTATAACAATAATAAGGATAATAATATGCAGTGACCCTACTTAACAACTACCACGGATCGCAACAGGTTAAAGTATGCACACAAGCCACACACACACACTTATATTACAAACTCCCAAATCCCAAATATTTAAACTTACAACTGAATATTAAACATTATTACAAACTACACAAACTTAAACTATTCCAGAAGCCGTTAGCTAGCTTATTCCGATCAACCTCGAATCCTAGCTCTCGCACTGGATTGGGGATCCTCGCTACCAACCGGTTCCTTCTTAACTGGAAAAGAGTATAAAAAAAATTAATCAAATGAGCTAACTAGCTCAGCAAGTCACATTGACAATACTGAGAATAAATAATGATCAAGTGAAATGAGTTAAGGTATCAAGTGAACAATGAATAATGATTTAGAATTGGATATTAGATTTTCATTTTAAAAACCAAGGTTAGGCTGCTAATCAGTCACACACTAACCCTGAGCAAGGCACACAACTCTGCTCTAATTACTGGATCCAAGGCACACATTGGCCTAACTTGACCACCAATCTGGTCTGACCACGAATCTGGTCCATAATTTTATAAAACAATCCAATTCTATCATAATAATAGAATAAACAATGTAAAGCAATAAACAGATTCATAAACAACATTGGATTTCTAATCATGAGATGGTTTCAATCTTTACAAGGAAACAATATGGCAATTACAAAGAATGGCTATCAGGTGGTGAAATAATTGGATAATAAAAAAAATCAAAGTTTCAGAGTTACAAGGATTTGGTCTTTCAATGTATAAGGTACAATGGTTTGAGTATGTAAGTAATCCTGGTTCAGTGTTCAATATTTAGTTTGTATATATTTGTGGAGTAGTATCGTATATCTGTGGTTCGTATTCGGGTATTCAATAATCAATGGTTTAGAAAGAATAAGGTTTACGGCTCAAAGATCAATAACTGAAATCAAGGTTTAGGGTTCAGTGCTTCAAAGCACTTGCAATATAAAATAGAACTATCAACTATTCACAGTATATCTCGAGAAATATCAGAGCACTTGCCTTGTATTTGCTTGCTACACTCTACTAGCTTTCAATCACAACCTCTTACTCCTCGACTACTTGCTTCCCTTTCCTACGCCTTGCCTCTTCTGCTCACATAGCATAAGTATCTATCAATACTCAACTCATATGATTCTACTCGATATAAGCTTCTATCTATCCTTCGTTTTACCCAAATCTAATTTACAGATTGAAAGATACGATCAAAATAGTCATATAACGTACACATACGCATTTAACATGTTAATAAATGCACATATAACACTTAACACGTAAGATGTTTGATTGAAAATACTTTTCAAAGAAGGTTTAATGTTAAAAGGATTTTTCAGATACTTAACATGGATTTTTAAACATTTTTCGGAATTTAAACGGGCCGTTGAATCATTGTTGAAACAATAAACAGGGTTCGGTTGGCCGAATCTGGCTTCAAAATAATTTTATAATAATTATCGAGCCTTGAAAACAATTTAGAATAATATTTTAAAGCTCGAAATTATTTTTCAGAATTTTTAAATCAAAAATAAATAATTAAATATAATTAAATAATTATTTAAAATCAATTAATAATTAATTAAATCAATTAATCAATTAATTTTCGAATTAATTGACCAATTAACTAATTAATTATTAACTAAAATTAATTAACTAATTAATTCAGATTTATTTTTGAATTAAAAATATTTTTTGGAATTAAAATAATAATTTTTAGAATTTTTAATGATTAAAAATG
Source organism: Apium graveolens (assembly GCF_009905375.1). Taxonomy (NCBI): domain Eukaryota; kingdom Viridiplantae; phylum Streptophyta; class Magnoliopsida; order Apiales; family Apiaceae; genus Apium; species Apium graveolens. The sequence continues at coordinate 77,707,269 of NC_133649.1, forward strand.
AATTTTTGTAATTAAAATAAATGGAAAATATGATTTTTAAATAATTTATAAACATCAATCCTATTTTTGCAAATTCTGGAAAGTTCAGGGACCAAACTTCATCGTTTTTAAAAGTATAGGGACTAAAGTGCAATTTTACAACCCCGTCGCCGGAAAACGCCCTGTCTCGCCAGAGACGGCATTCCCGGGATCCTCACACCTCCAAAAGCTCCAGATCTTTTCTCCTAATCACCAGGAACACAACCCAACAATCAAATCGTTCTAATAACCCCGTACTTGGCCGGAAATTGGCCGAGAAGTTCGCCGATTCCAGCAAACTTTGTTTGCTTCGATTCGAGCAAACCAGGAATCGTCAGTTGTTGTAATATGCATGAATCGATTGCAAATTCAACATGGAACACGATACAATCAACAAAAACATTTATAACACCTAGAACAAAAAGGCCCAAATTTCAATTAAAAATATTCATACGAGTCATAAACCCTAATTTTTAAATTCGAAAATTAAACCCAATTTTGAACATGTTATTGAACTCCAAATCAGTCATATAATATACCAAAATCACCAGGAAGAAAATCTCTACAATATGCAATCATCAAATCATCCAAACAATCATCCGAACAAAAATTCTTAATTTTAATCAAAATAATTCAAAAATATAGAAAAATATAGAAAATAAACCTTAATTTTTGCAGTTCTGAAACTTGAAGAATCTGATAGTAATCCTTCAATCCTTCATTTTGGTTACTAGAGCTTCCCGAGAAGATTTCAATAACACCTCGAAATTATAGTTTGATTCTCAGAATGTAATAAGAAATTAGGGTTTTTCTCTGTAAAATTATATAATTACTTGCTGCAAATGATATTCTGTATAAAATAAAATACGGTAAGGGTTATTTATATTTACGGAATATTGGTACCCCGTTGGATCAAACCGGATATAAAATAGTACGTTTATTTATAAAAACAGATCCAAAACGGTACCGGTTTCGGGATAATTATCCAAATCTGTACAATCTGTACTGCGGTCTTGGTCTCAGCGACTGGTTACATGTATTACGAGGTGATAATTATAATAGTTTAATAAAAAGATTCCGCTTATCGAAAATACGAGTTTTATTGATTTACCGAAATAAATTTTGTATCGAAAATATTGCGCCGGGACCCGCACAGGACACGCCGGATCGAAAAAGTCAAAACATGAAAAATGCTCGGAATATTGCAATTATGTTAGGAAGGAGTTCTCGGAAGAGTTTCGGGTTATAAAAACGTAAAAACGGGTGAAGTCGGCTGGTTCCCGATTATATAAAATGATTTAAAAAACTCGGAAAAAAAGAAATTTATTAAATCCATAAATTTTCTATAAAATCATAAATCAACATAAAAATAAATAGAAAGATATGACAATTATCTATATTTTATTTTGGACATATAAAAATTATAATACTCAATTTATATTATTTTTAATCACCCAAACACATACTGAACATGAATAATATTTTTTATTAACCAAAATAATTACACAATATATCCCAGATATTACATCCTTCCCCCTTTAAAAGGATTCTGTCCTCAGAATCTCCTAAGAGAACAAATGAGGGTATTTTTCTCTCATATCACTCTCTAACTCCCAGGTTGACTCTTCAACCTTTGGGTTTTTCCACAATACTCTAACTAACTTTACCACTTTATTTCTTAACACTTTCTCTCTTTCTTCTAGAATCTCTATCGGATTCTCCACATATGACAAATCTGCTTGAAGTTCTATTGGCTCGTACTCAATTACAAGCCTGGAGTCGGCATTATACTTCTTAAGAATCGATACGTGAAAAATATTATGAATGTGCTCCATGTGCGGGGGTAACGCCAACTCATAAGCTACTTTGCCAACATGCTTTAGAATCTCAAAATGTCCGACATATCTAGGGCTCAGTTTTCCTTTCTTCCCAAATCTTTTCAATCCCTTCCACGACGACACTTTCAGCAATACTAGATTTCCTTCTTCAAATTCCATATCTTTTCTTGATTGGTCTTCATACTTCCTCTGACGGTCTTGTGCTGCTATTGATCTCTTCTGGATAACTTCAACAACTTCCTTTGTCTGTTGCACCAATTCAGGCCCAAGTATCTTGCGTTGTCCTACTTCATTCCAATATATTGGAGATCGACATTTACATCCATAAAGAGCTTCATATGGTGGCATCCTAATACTGGCATGATAACTGTTGTTGTAAGAAAATTCTACCAAGGATAAATGCTCAGCCCAACTTCCTTTGAAATCAATAGCACAAACGTGTAACATGTCTTTATTTGTCTGGATTGTTCGTTCACTTTGGCCGTCCGTCTGTGGATGGTAGGCCGTACTCATATTCAGTCTCATTCCCAAACATTCTTCAAAACTCTTCCAAAATCTCGAATTAAATCTCGGATCTCGATCGGATATGATAAACACAGGAACTCCATGACGAACTAAGATCTCTTTCAGATACATATGGACCAACTTGTCTAGTGAAAATCTTTCATTTATAGGCAGAAAATGAGCTGACTTGGTAAGTCTGTCCACTATAACCCAAATGGCATCGTGATTGGCTTTTGTCCTTGGTAATCCGACTATGAAATCCATGGAAATGTGCTCCCACTTCCATTCTGGAATCTCTAATGGCTGCAATAATCCACTTGGTCTCTGGTGCTCTGCCTTGACTCTCTGACATGTATAACATCTGCTAACCCATTATGCAATCTCCTTCTTCATATTTGGCCACCAATAATTTTCCTTTAAATCTCTGTACATCTTTCTACTCCCTGGATGGATTGAATACCTTGAATTATGAGCTTCCTGTAAAATTTCATTCTTCAATTCCGTTACTGGTGGAATCCAAATTCTAGAAGAAAACCTAAGAATACCTTGATCGTCCTTTTGCGTGCACAACTCTTCACCTACCAAACGATTAATATCGTGATCCATTATCTCCTCTTGACACTTCCTTATCTTTTCTAACAACTCTGGCCGGAAAGTCATACTTTACATTTTTGTTTCATCAGGCTTGCAAACTCTGATCTCCAATTCCAAATTCTTGAAATTCCTTGTATATCTTCTCAGGTACTGATAACACATTCAACTTTTCTTTTCGACTTAACGCGTCCGCCACAACATTTGCTTTGTCGGGATGGTAGTTAATCGTGCAGTCGTAATTCTTAATTAACTATAATCATCTTCTTTGTCTCATGTTAAGCTCTTTTTGTGTGAATATGTACTTCAAACTTTTGTGATCTATATAAATCTCACATTTTTCTTCATATAAATAATGTCTCTAAATCTTCAAAGCAAATACTATGGATGCTAGCTCCAAATCATGAGTAGGATACTTTTGTTCGTGTGGTTTTAGGTGCCTTGACGTATATGCAATAACCTTATCGTACTGCATCAGAACACATCCTAGTCCTTTATGAGAAGCATCGCTATAGATTACGAAATTCCCATGGACATCTGGAAGTGACAAAATAGGTGTTGTAATTAATCTTTGCTTCAATTCCTGAAAGCTTTCTTCACATTTGTCGTTCCATATAAACTTTTCATGCTTCCGTGTAAGCTTTGTCAATGGTGTCGCAATCCTCGAGAAATTTTGAACAAATCGCCGATAATATCCTGCTAATCCCAAGAAACTTCTTGCTTCTGTCGGTGTTCAGCCTTTCCCAATTTGTAATAGCTTCAATTTTTGTCGGGGCATTGGTTAATCCAAAAGATATCACTAAAAATTCATAATGTCCGTACCTTGTTCTGAAAGTTGTCTTTGGTATATCCTCTGGCTTAATCTTTAGTTGGTGATATCCCGATCTCAAATCAATCTTGGAGAAGTACTTGGCTCCTTTCAATTGGTCAAACAAATCATCAATTCGAGGTAACAAATACTTTTTCTTGATTGTAAGCTTGTTGAGCTCTCGATAGTCGATGCACAGTCTCTTGCTCCCATCCTTCTTCTTGACAAATAATACCGGTGCACCCCATGGGGATACACTGGGTCTGATTACTCCTTTCTCTAACAACTCTTGCAATTGTTTTTCTAATTCCTTCATTTCGACGGGCGCCATTCTGTACGGGGCCTTGGATACTGGTTCCATTCCAGGTGCTAAGTCGATTGCAAACTCAATTTCTCTGTTTGGAGGAAGTCCTGGTAACTCATCGGGAAACATGTCTGGAAATTCATTGACTACCGAAATATCTTCAAGTTTTGCTGGCTCCTGACTTCTATCAATTACATATGCAATGAAATGCTCGCATCCTTGTCGTAGAAACCTTTGAGCTTAGATCATCGTTAAGAACTTCTTTGCTTGCTTCTGGCCCTTAAATGTTACTATCCTTTTGTCTGGCGTCTTTACAATTACCTTATTATTACGACAGTCTATTTGGGCATCGTGCTTAGATAACCAATCCATTCCTAAAAAAACGTCAAACTCTCCTAGCTTAAATGGTATGAAATCCACACAGAACTTATTATCAGAAATCTCAATTTCACAATTCCCACAAACTTGATTAACAGATACACGTTCTTGATTTGCTAATTCCACAGTCATTATTTCATTTAAATACTCAACTGGACAATTTAACTTACTAACAAAATCTTGAGAAATAAACGATCGAGTTGCTCCCGAATCTATTAACACTTTGGCACATAAAAAATTCACATTAAGCGTACCTACCATGACATCAGTATCCTGAATAGTGTCATTCACAGACATATCAAAAACTCTAGCCCTTGGAGTCTCATTCACTGCTGGAGTAGATCCCATAATCCTCAATACATTACTGACTGGGGCTGGTGTCTTGCAATCCCTAGATATATGTCCTGACTTCCCACATTTAAAACATGTAAACCCAATGGCTGGAACCTTAACTGTTGGATTCCGGGTAGGCTGATCCTTGCTCATTTGCTCTTTTGCTAGCTGGTTGCGGCACTCCCTCGAATAGTGCCCTTTCTGATTACACTTGAAACAAACCACACTCAACTTATTACAAACTCCTCCGTGCTTCTTCCCACATACCTGAAAATCTAGAAAAGTTAGCCTCAACAGATTTGGCTAATTCACATTGGTTGGACGGTTGCCTTGACCTCCGTCGCCTGTATTCTGCTTCTTGAAATTAGAATTCCTTCCTCGATGAAACTTTCCCTTCTTAAAATTTGGAAACTTCCCTGGTTGTGACTGTCCTTAATTCCCTTTAAACTTTCTTTTCTTACTTTTCTTCTCTTTTTGTGACATCTCGCTCTCTATTTCTGCAATCATGGCCTTCTGTACAACTCCTGCATAGGTATCCAATTCAAATATGGCTACCTTCCCTCTGATCCATGGCTTTAGACCTTGCTGAAATCTATTAGCTTTCTTCCTGTCAGTATCCACATATGATTGCACAAATCTGTTAGTGTAGGTGCCCTAAAGGCAATACATTATTCTTTTAAATCTTTATGTCAGTTGATCATTCAATAAATGTATTCATTATGACCTTAATTACTGCGATATTTTGTTAGCATAATAAATGTCCTTAGAATCATAATACACATTGTATAGTTTAAGTACATGACTTGAACTTGAAATTATATAATATATCATATTCTTAAAGGTCCCTAGTCGAGTATTATTATATAGGACAATAATAATACATAGATAGACTAGTATGTTGTTTGACAAGATAACCACATGTCATTGGTTATAAGTATGGGGATACTAAAGTCAATACATAGGTACATGTGAGAGTACATGGTACTGGACAGACCCACAGTGAGATTTTTCATGTTTAATAAAGTCATAAGAAAGACTCACAGTGATAATGGTGTAACGATCCTTTGACTTGAAATCATTATATTTCTATACGAGGATTAATATACTTTGACTACATTAAAAGTTACTTTTAATCGGGTGATGATAAAAGTGGACATCGGGTATATCATGAGTCGTATGAGAAATATGAATGATAGATAAAGGATTTAACCCTCCTATAATTAGGAGAGATATTATTGGCTTCTTGATTGAATGAGATTATAAAAGCATGGCCATGCTCAAATAATGATTTGTCTTGATAATATACTCATGGATCAAGTAAACCCGGATTAAATGTTGAAGAGGATGACTAAATACATGCCTCGAGTTTAATCTATAATATATATGGTTAAAGGGATTATATTACACGAAAAACATTAATCACGAAAGGTTTTATCTAATCACGATTTAATTATTGTTTAATTGTGTAACAATGATGTATTACTAGATACCACTCATTGTTTATAATTTTATTAGAGAATAAAATTATTGCCAATTAAATAATAGCCTATAGGGTCGCACAAATAGAACACTTAATGGAATAGTTAATTTAAATTATGGATTTCAATTAATTGATGATTATTCGAATTTTATTATAATTAAGTAAGACTTAATTGAGATAATATAAATTTAAGTTAAAAGGAATGTTTTTGCCCATAATAATTAAGTATGACTTAGTTATTAATTAAATAATAGAAATTCATTTTTATTATTTAATCCAATACCTACTAGGGTTGGGCTTTGCTGTTATGGGCCTTTTTAATCAGCCATTATAAATACATAATGATATGTTAAAGAGGCTTGTACGTTTTTGAGAAAACCCTAGCAGCAAAGAGAGGCAGAGGCAATTCGGATCGTCAAGAAGGAGGCTAGTACATCCATTCCGTAGTCAAGTTCGTGAGACGTTCTTGGAGGTGCTCGTGTGGATACCATAAAGGTGTTTCTCCGAGAGGTAGACACAAAGCATGATAGCTAGGATCTCCGTTGAGTTCGTGAAAGTTCTTGAAAGGTATGATTCGTTATCTCCATAATCTGCCCATAATTATACATGGATCTTATTTTGGGTTTCGAAATTTTGTTTTATTTACGTTTATCCGCTGCGTTTTATTGCTGGGAACCTAACAATGGCATCAGAGCTACGTGTATAAGGGGCTGATTTGGTTACGTGTTTACTGCATTTTTACAAGTATGCATGTGTGATGAGTCTGCCATGATAACAGTTATTTTATATGAGTCTGCCATGATAACAGTTATGTTATATGAATGATATGATGAATCTGTTAATGATCTATATGATGATTCTAGTATGTTTAAGATCTGCCATAACTCATATGTATGTGATCTCTTAAAATATGTATACTGATACATGTTTCTGGTAACTGGGATATGGATCGTGTGTATACTGATACATGCTTCTGGAATTAATTTGTGCTTATGACTTATGCTTTACTTATTTATTATTCTCGATTGGATCATGATAAGTGATAAATAGTATGTCATCTTTTATATGATCTATCATGTTCTTTAATGGTTACTTGAGCATGGTGCATAGTTATGGCCTTAAGACCTTAGTTGTAATGGTTTATTCTTTTGGTTTGTAATAAATACGACTTGCATGTCGTTTTCTATTTGTAGTTGTTTTATCTCGAATGTAACTCGAGTTCTTTTGTAAGTTCATTAGTATAATTATTAATGTAACATCCAAGAAGGACAAGGGAACAAGGAGGCATCCTATGGAGGCCAAGGAGACAATGGAAGCAATAGAGAAGACATATGTAATAGTTATTTTTACACCATAGATTGACCTTGATCTTTTCATTAGCCTGAAAAGATCATATAGGATTGGGCCATAACTATTGCACGTTTACTTTACGCACTTTTCATATGATGTATAAATAGTATGTGTAGAGTAGAAAATGCATGTTTTAATTAGATTAATGATGCATGTATGTGTTAGATACATCACCCATGTCGTGCCTTTAAATAAGATAAAATATGTAACGACTCAAGATTTAAAATTAACAAATGATCATGAGATTCTCGTGTTTATGAAACACGGAATAAAATACGAATTTTCTTTATCTCTGACATGGGGCAATTTTGTCAACAACGGGTTCATAGAACTTGTAAGGCTGTGGGTTTTAAGCGAGGCCGATATGACTCCTCCACTACCTGGAAATTAAACCATTGACGAGTATTGATTTGAAGTATTTTATTCAAGGACAAATTGGGAATCTCTTTATGATGGGATCATGATCGTTCTAAATTAAAAATCCCTAAGTAAAAATATTAAGTTTTAATCAGATGCTTTCCAATGAATGAACACTCATTGAGTCCTATATCGATAAGGGGAAGGGCTGTCAGTGGCAGGGGACTCCTATCTATCATGGTGAAATGCGACGAATATAAACGGTTATATTCGGACGTTGTATCATTGGGTCTAACTTAACTGAGTCATCATAATAAGGTGAATATAAACGGTTATATTCAACTATTATGAACTTAGAAGCATAGAGTTTGGTTAAAAATCTATTAGATAGATAAGATCAATTGTTGTTCACCAAATTATCCAAGAATTATATATGATATAATTGACAACTGTTGTCTACCTAAATAATCATGTTTTAAGGATACCAGTGGTTGACTTAGGACATGACGAAATATGGATCTTGGCTCACTAGAAAGATTTATGGGATATACTTTCCGAATTAATAGTTAGGGCTATTAATTTGATAAAAAATAGTGGGAGATATATTATGAATATATCATAATCATATGAACATAAAATTTTAACTCAGACAATCTAATGTTTATTTTGTACTTTTATTATTGTAGATACTGAGTAACGGCAAACAACACAAACACACTATCCGTACGTTCAGTCCTTGAGAAGGACAAGCTGACAGGAGGAAACAACTTCCTAGACTGGCAGAGGAATTTGAGGATTGTCCTTAGGCAGGAGCGCAAGCTTCATGTCATTGATATTCCTCCTCCAGGCCCCCTTCCTGAGGGTGCTACTGCTGATGAACGAGCAGCACGCACAAGGGATGAGAATAATGCAAATGATGTTGCATGTCTTATGTTGGAAACTATGAGTGCTGAGCTTCAAAGACAGCATGTGCATATGGATGCATATACTATCAATGAGCACTTGCAAAGCATGTTTGCAAGCCAAACTCGTCAAGAAAGGTTCAACACGAGTAAGTCACTATTTAATTGCAAACAAGGGGCAAGTGAACCCGTTGGCCCACATGTTCTGAAGATGATTGATAACATTGAGTACCTTGAAACTTTGGGTTTCCCGATTGGTCCGGAAACTGGTATTGACCTAATCATGAATTCTTTGAACAACAAATTCACTCAGTTTGTTATGAACTACAATATGAATGAATTTGACAAAACACCTACTATATTGTTGCATATGTTGAGAACATATGAGACCAACACGAAGACAGCTGAACCTGCTCCCATACTGATGGTGGGAAATAAAGGTAATGCCAAAGGGAAGGGCAAGTGGAAGGGTAAGAAGAAGATTGGATCTGATTCTACACCCAAGCCAAAATCAGGTCCCAAACAGGCTTTAAAGCCTAAAGGTGGTGTGGCCAAGGGTGAATGTCACTACTGTAAGAAAGTTGGTCACTGGAAGAGAAACTATCCAATTTACTTAGAGGATCTGAAGAAAATGAAAGTAGTTCAGATTTCTGGATTAGGTATTTATGTTATAGAAGTCAATTTACCTATTTCTACATCTTGGGTATTTGATATTGGATGTGCTTCTCACATTTGTATAAATGTGCAGGGCCTGCAGAGAAGTAGGACTTTGGCTAAAGGAGAAGTGGACCTAAGAGTAGGCAATGGAGCAAAAGTTGCTACTTTAGCTGTAGGCACTTATTATTTATCTATGCCCTCTGGGCTTGTTTTAGAACTAGAAGACTGTTTTTACGTGCCTGCGATTCACAGAAACATTATTTATGTTTCTTGTCTGGACAAGAAAGGTTTTTTGTTTACAATAAAGAACAACAATTGATCTTTTGCTTTGAATGATTTAACTTATGGTGTTGCGCGTTTATTTAATGGTTTATATGTTCTTGACTTAAATAATCCTGTCTGTAATATAGAAAACAAACGACTTAAAATGAATGACTCAAATCAAACATACCTCTTGCATTATCGTCTAGGCCACATAAATGAGAAACGTATATCCAAATTACATAAGGATGGATACCTGTATAAGTTTAATTTTGAATCATACCAAGAATGCGAATCTTGTTTGCTTGGTAAGATGACTAAAGCCCCTTTCACTGGTAAGGGTCAAAGGGCCACTAAACGTCTGGAGCTAATACATAGTGATGTATGTGGCCCAATGCGTGTAATGGCTAGAGGAGGCTACTACTACTTCATAACATTTACTGATGATTTCAGTAGATATGGATATGTATATCTTATGAAGAACAAATCCGATTCTTTTGAAAAATTTAAAGAATACAAGGTTGAAGTAGAGAAGCAAATTGGCGGAGATGCAAGTATTAAGATCTTACGATCCAATCGTGGGGGTGAATACTTAAGCACCGAATTTAGAGAGTATTTAAAAGAGTTTGTATTGTATCACAACTCACTCCGCCAGGAACACCTCAATGGAATGGAGTTTCAGAGAGGAAAAATCGCACCTTGTTGGACATGGTACGATCGATGATGAGTCATGCAGATCTTCCAATAAGTTTCTGGGGTTACGCTCTAGAAACAGCGGCTTTCACACTTAACCGTGTTCCTACTAAGAAGGTTCAAAAGACTCCATATGAGATATGGAAGGAGAAACGGTCAGGCATGAACTTTATGAAAGTTTGGGGATGTAAGGCGTTTGTGAAACGTCAAGAATCTGACAAGCTTGGACCTAAATTCGAAGAGTGCATTTTTGTGGGATACCCTAATGAAACAAAGGCGTATTATTTTAATAGTCCTTCTGAGCAGAAAGTGTTTATTGCTTGAGATGTTGTCTTCATGGAAAGAGATTTTGTTTCCAAAAGAAACAGTGGGAGAACTATAGATCTCGATGAAGATCGAGAACCGCAAAATAACATTGAACCTAAAGTGGAACAAGATCAGCATAATAATAATGCTCAACAAACACAGGTTGTTCGTAGATCTGGTAGATTTCGCCATGAGCCAGAGAGATATGGATTTCCTATGACTCAGTGCGGTGATTTGATGCTCATAGATGAAGATGAGCCTCTCATATACCAAGATGCTATGAACAGTCCAGACTCTAAGAGATGGCTTGAAGCCATGAAATCTGAGATAGATTCCATGTATGAAAACCAAGTATGGACTTTGGTTGATCCACCTGAAGGGGTAAAACCCATAGGGTGCAAATGGGTTTTTAAGAAGAAAAAGGGCATGGATGGAAATGTTCAGACCTATAAAGCTAGGCTGGTTGCAAAAGGTTTCAAACAAATTCATGGTATTGACTATGATGAAACTTTCTTACCAGTGGCTATGGTCAAGTCTATAAGGATTTTACTTGCCATTGCAGCATTCCATGATTATGAAATCTGGCAAATGGATGTCAAAATAGCCTTCCTTAATGGAAGCCTTGAAGAGGATGTGTACATGACACAACCTGAGGGTTTTGTCGATCCAAGGAATGCTGGCAAGGTATGTAAATTGTGTCGATCCATTTATGGATTGAAGCAATCCTCTAGGAGATGGAATATCCGTTTTGATGAAATAGTCACATAGTATGGCTTTGTTCAAAACAAAGATGAACCGTGTGTTTACAAGAAGGTTAGTGGGAGCTATGTGGTATTCATAGTACTATATGTTGATGATATACTACTAATAGGGAATGACATACCTTCTCTAAAGGCTGTTAAGACTTGGTTAGGAAGAAATTTCTCCATGAAAGACTTAGGAGAGGCATCCTACATTCTAGGAATGAGGATCTATAGAGAAAGATCTAGAAGGATGATCGGTCTAAGTCAGAGCACATACATTAATAAGGTTTTGCATCGTTTTGGAATGCAAAATGCAAAAAGGGGATATGTCCCCGTGTCTCAAGGGATAACGATCTCTAAGGACCAGTGTCCGAAATTATTGGATGAGAAGGACCACATGAATAAAGTTCCATATGCTTCAGCAATTGGATCTATCATGTATGCAATGGTATGTACTCGCCCAGATATCTCGTATGCTTTGAGCATGACGAGCAGATACCAGTCTAATCCGGGTGAAGGTCACTGGACGGCAATCAAGAATATTCTTAAGTACCTGAAAAGAACTAAAGATTTATTCTTCGTGTATGGAGGAGAAGAGAAACTCATTGTAGAAGGTTACACCGATGCAAGTTTCCAAACAGACAGAGATGATACTGTATCACAGTCTGGTTTTGTGTTTTGTCTAAACGGAGGTGTTGTAAGCTTGCAAAGTTCAAAGCAAGAAATAGTAGCTGATTCTACAATGGAGGCTGAGTACATTGCAGCTTGTGAAGTAGCTAAGGAGGCCGTTTGGATTAGAAAGTTCATTTCTTATTTGGGAGTGGTTCCATCGATCGCAGATCCCGTTGATCTATACTGCGATAATAATGGAGCCATTGCACAGGCTAAAGAACCTAGATCACACTCCCGGGCTAAACATATACTCAGGAGATTTCACCTTATTCGAGAGATTAATGAAAGGGGTGATATACACATATGTAAAGTGCACACAAATGATAACATTGCAGACCCAATGACCAAAGGCTTGTCGCAGTAGAAGCACGATGGTCACACTAGTTCCATGGGTATTAGATATATGGGTGATTGGCTCTAGTGCAAGTAGGAGATTGTTAGTGTAGGTGCCCTAGAGGCAATACATTATTCTTTTAAATCTTTATGTCAGTTGATCATTCAATAAATTTATTTATTATGACCTTAATTCCTGCGATATTTTGTTAGCATAATAAATGTCCTTAGAATCATGATACACATTGTATAGTTTAAGTACATGACTTGAACTTGAGATTATATAATATATCATATTCTTAAAGGTCCCTAGTCGAGTATTATTATATAGGACAACAATAATACATAGATAGACTAGTATGTTGTTTGACAAGATAACCACATGTCATTGGTTATAAGTATGGGGATACTAAAGTCAATACATAGGTACATGTGAGAGTACATGGTACTGGACAGACCCACGGTGAGATTCTTCATGTTTAATAAAGTCATAAGAAAGACTCACAGTGATAATGGTGTAACGATCCTTTGACTTGAAATTATTATATTTCTATACGAGGATTAATATACTTTGACTACATTAAAAGTTACTTTTAATCGGGTGATGATAAAAGTGGACATCGGGTATATCATGAGTCGTATGAGAAATATGAATGATAGATAAATGATTTAACCCTCCTATAATTTGGAGAGATATTATTGGCCTCTTGATTGAGTGAGATTATAAAAGCATGGCCATGCTCAAATAATGATTTGTCTTGATAATCTACTCATGGATCAAGTAAACCCGGATTAAATGTTGAAGAGGATGACTAAATACATGCCTCAAGTTTAATCTATAATATGTATGGTTAAAGGGATTATATTACACGAAAAATATTAATCACGAAAGGTTTTATCTAATCACGATTTAATTATTGTTTAATTGGGTAACAATGATGTATTACTAGATACCACTCATTGTTTATAATTTTATTAGAGAATAAAATTATTTCCAATTAAATAATAGCCTATAGGGTCGCACAAATAGAGCACTTAATGGAATAGTTAATTTAAATTAGGATTTAAATTAATTGATGATTATTCGAATTTTATTATTGTTATGGATAAAAAACTAAGGTTATTATTTGCTGTATTTATTACTAAGATTCGGGAGCTCAAGGCCTTTAATGGCTGCTCTCGTGTATCGTAGCTTAATTCTGCCTTTACGAGATGCCTACGTATCTTTGTGAATTAGAGAATCAAGCCAAAAAATGTAGTTCTGATTGATGGGGTGAGTCCCTTTATATAGATGTTGGGAGTCCTTGAATTGGACTTGGTATAGGAGACCTGGTGGGCAAGTCTCATAATTAGAATAGACTTAGGAGTCCTAGGAAGTAGGAAGCTGATTCCTTATCCTTTTAGGTCCCCTTGAGGCTAATCTATAAGGATTTATATCCTTATCGGGACTCTTCTCAATAGCTGATTTTTCCCTTATTAATTAATTATGAAATTAATTAATAATCAGGGCTTTTGGGCCTTTTTTATTCCACCAGGCCTGATCTGGTCCATCAGGCTTAACCTTTCTGGTCTGAATATCATACATCTTCTTATTGGGCCTGGCAGCCCATTAATTATAAAATCAGGACTTATTTATCCCTATCATTTGCGCCTCAACTTTTGGGAAACATTGATTAGGTTTCGCAGAAGTTAAATCTATTCGTTCCCTTACAGGGTTTCATTTTTGCGTAAAGTGTGGAGCGACCTATACATTTACAATGAATCTTCCTTTTATTCAGGAATCATCTTAATTTCCAGGAATTTTTCCCTAATTTTCTGGAATTTTCCTTAATTTTCTGGATTTTTCCCTAATTTACTGGGATTTATCCTTAATTTCTGGATTTTTCCCTAATTTCTGGGATTTATCCTTTAATTTTCTGGATTTATTCCTTATTTCTGAAAATATTAACATTTTTCAGAAAATATTTAAGGAATTTCCTTATTTTTCTGGATTTTTCCCTAATTTACTGGGATTTATCCTTAATTTCTGGATTTTTCCTAATTTCTGGGATTTATCCTTTAATTTTCTGGATTTATTCCTTATTTCTGAAAATATTAACATTTTTCAGAAAATATTTAAGGAATTTCCTTATTTTTCTGGATTTTTTCCCTAATTTCTGGGATTTATCCTTTAATTTTCTGGATTTATTCCTTATTTCTGAAAATATTAACATTTTTCAGAAAATATTTAAGGAATTTCCTTATTTTTCTGGATTTTTTCCCTAATTTCTGGGATTTATCCTTTAATTTTCTGGATTTATTCCTTCTTTCTGAAAATATTAACATTTTTCAGAAAATATTTAAGGAATTTCCTTATTTTTCTGGATTTTTCCCTAATTTCTGGGATGTATCCTTTAATTTTCTGGATTTATTCCTTATTTCTGAAAATATTAACATTTTTCAGAAAATATTTAAGGAATTTCCTTGGATTTTTTCCCTAATTTCTAATTAAATAATCAGAAAAATAGAACTTTTGTTGCTCAATACATCCTAGGCATTGTTGATCCACGCCTAGGAGACAGTTTCCTAACAACGTCTAGGAAACTTGCGTCCTGGGCGTTGTTGGAGGCTGATGCTTCCTGGGCGTTGTTGATCCACGCCTAGGAGACGGTTTCCTAACAACGTCTAGGAAACTTGCGTCCTGGGCGTTGTTGGAGGCTGATGCATTCATAGATCCTAGACGTCGTGCACCCACGCCTAGGAGACAGTTTTCTAACAACGTCTAGGAAACTTGCGTCCTGGGCGTTGTTGGAGACAGATGCTTCCTGGGCGTTGTTGATCCACGCCTAGGAGCCACACTCCTCACAACGGCTAGGGACAATGCATCCTGGGCGATGTTGAGGACAGATGCTTCCTGGGCGTTGTTGTACCACGCCTAGGAGCCACACTTCTAACAACGGCTAGGGATGATGCATCCTGGGCGTTGTTGAGGACAGATGCTTCCTGGGCGTTGTTGTACCACGCCTAGGAGCCACACTTCTAACAACGGCTAGGGACGATGCATCCTGGGCGTTGTTGAGGACAGATGCTTCCTGGGCGCTGTTGTACCACGCCTAGGAGCCACACTTCTAACAACGGCTTGGGATAATGTACCCTGGGCGTTGTTGAGGCTGTTCGAGCCTTGATTCATTCAATGAACTTTGATTTTAAATCTTTTCAAAATTCAAATCTTATGGGCTTCCCGCCTTTTTCTTAGGCCCAGGCCCGTTTGTGCATCTTTGAGCTCCTCTATATAAGAGGTGGAGTGTGAGTTCATTTCTCACACTTCACTTTCACAAAAATTTCTAAACTTCAACTCTGTAATTAGTCTCTCAAGAATCGCCTCCTCCAAGCGATTTCCGGCTTTCTACTCCGCCGCTTTCTGGGCTTATTTTGAAGATTCTGTTTGAATCTTCATCTTCTTCACTTACTTTCAAGAGCTTCCTGGGTTTTTGTCTTCATCCATGGCGGATTCTGATTCATCTCACTCCCATGTCCCCCAAGCTGTTGCCCGTCCCTTTAGGGCCAGCCGAGGTAAAAAATCTCTTGTACATTCCTCAATTATTTCTCTTAGGGATCTTTTAACCGAATTCGGGCAAGCCTTTCCTAACATGTTACACTTAGATGCATATAATTATCCTTCTAGATTTGGTCCAGATCAAGTAGGTACCATAGCCCTCCTTTTTGGCATTTCTCACCCTTATAGGGCCGAGGCTCCAGGCCCAAATGATAGGGCCTGCTACCCAAAACCTGGGGCCATTCGGGTCTATAAGGAAACCTTCTATGCTGGTTTTCGCCTACCTCCTCATCCTTTTATTTTTCGCCTTTTGGCTGAGGCCCGAGTCTGTCCGACCCAACTCACACCCAACTCTTGGCGTTTTATTCACTATTATATGGCCCAATCTCGTAAACACGGTTTTGAGCCAAATGTTTGTGTCTTTTGTTATTTATTTAAATTTGTAAATGCTTTTGAGGACCAAGGATGGGTCAAAATAGTTCATAGATCCTTGGCTCGTTCCTGCTTTATTTCTGGCACCAATCCCGACTCGTATCCAACATGGAAGAGTGAGTGGTTTTATGTATTTCTGGATTCCGAAGAGGGTTGGGACCATTTTTTCAGGCCCAACTTCTCAAAAAGTATAGACGGGTCTTTAAGAGACCTAAAATTGGGGATAGATGAGGATGCGGCCATCAAGGTCATTACTGCTGATAACTTGCACCATTGCGCTCTCATCCTTTCAGAGGGTAATTTGCAAGGTTTAGGTCTAAGTGACCTTGGTCCCGAGGGTATTTCTTTCCCCTTTTTGTTCCATTTTCTCCATTCTCTAATTGTCCTTTTTCTTACGTGCTCGTATTTGCCTGCAGCTAGGGCCGCTTTGGACACGATCTTCAAGAAGCGGGAGGCCCGTGCCGCCAAGGGCTCTGCTGTTGAGACCCACCGCGACAAGCAGGTTAGGATTGGTGACGGCCCTTCAGTCACGGTTCAGGAGGCCGTCCCTACCTTTTTATCCCAGAGGCCTCCTAGCCTTGATGAAGATACCTCTCCCTTCACCGTCACTTGGGGCCTTCAGAGGAGGGACACGGTGGTAGGGAGTTCCGAGGCTGCCGCCGTTTGGTCTCAGAGTGTGATCACGCCTCGTGACAGGGCTGAGATCGTAGAGTCTTCTGATGACCTACAGATTGAGCGTCTGGGTGCTCAGGCCGTGGCTTCTGTAAGCCTCTTCCTTTTTTAAATGTTTTTTTTTAATTACTTACTGTACTTTGATATGTTCGTGCAGATGAATACCTATCTCCAGGCTGCCCTTCACAATTTGAAGGATGTGAGGACCAGCCTAACTATTGCTGAGAGGGACAGGGATAGGTACCTCAAGGCTTCCGAGGCCAACTTCACTCGTTTCCGTGAGGTAGAGAAGGAGCTAGCGGATGAGAAGGAGAAAGTTCGTAAGCTGGAGCTGGATGCTCAAAGGGCCCGAGCTGAGGTGATAGCTGAGTATAAGGCATCTCAGGACTTTCAGGATGTCCTAAATGCTGAGTACGATGCTAACTTCCCGGAGACCTTTTCTAGCTGTTGGGAGCAGATAGTAGAGGAGATTGGGAAGAAGATTCCGGAGGTGACTCTCACTGCCTATCCAGTCCCTGATATTCCTGGGAAAGAGCCTCTTCTTGATGATATCCCTCTTTCTCCTATTCTTGCTTCTTCTGCTGAGGCCGCAGCTGTTTCTCCTCGAGGTGCTGATCCTGTTCCAGTTCCTTCTTCTGCTGCCGATGAAGGAAACATCGATGATGACTTCTTCAAAGATCTTTGAGTATTTTGTTTTTCTTGTTTGGACCATTGTGGCTTTCTATGTATTGACTTAATCGTATTCAGAACTTATTACCCTTCGGGGCTTATATTTTATATGTTGCTTTTTCTTGCCTCTTTCTGTTTTGACTTTACAATCTTAATATGCATTTGAATCTTAAACATCCTTGGATTGAAATAATTTCAAACTCTTTAATATGAAGTCTGGTTTTTCAAAACCTTACATAGCATGGGTTCGACCCTAATCAATAATAACTAGACAATGTAAATTCTACTGGAATATAAAATCCTATGCAAGCAAAGCTTCCAGGTGCTTTTAAACCTACTTGTCACAATGACAAGTGAGAATCGTACTTCGCCTATCTTACACGTAGTAAACCTTCAGGTTTTGTGCGTGCCAGGTCCTCGGGACTTCAAAACCATCCATAGTTTCCAGCTTGTAGGTTCCTCTACCCTGAACGCTCTTGACTCTGTATGGCCCTTCCCAATTTGGGGCTAGCTTTCCTTTCTGTCCGACACCAGAAGCCTCTATTTTTCTCAAGACTAGATCACCTTGTTTGAAAAACCTCTCTTTAACCCTTAGGTTGTAGTAGAACGAAGCCTTTTTCTGATACTCTACTATCTTTGCATGTGCCTTATCTCGCACTTCATCAATTAAGTCCAGCGCCAACCTTTGCCCTTCCTCATTTTCCCCAGCATTGAAAGCTTGAATTCTTGGAGAAGAATGTGATATCTCCACGGGAACCACTGCTTCTGCCCCATATGCCAACATGAAGGGAGTTGCTCCAGTCGTGACTCTACAGGTAGTCCTATAGGCCCATAGTGTAATAACCCCAATTTTTGGAAAATTTTTGAAACCCTTATGAATAGTGTTTTTGCTGAATGAGAAAACTTTTCATGCCACACTATGTAGGGGTTCTGATATGGATATTCTGAGGTTTTATTAGTACTTTATATGGGATATAAGTGTATGTAAAGATCGTCAGAATCCAAATCCGAACACTTTGATTTTTCCCGGAAATCCACTAGATACGGAGAGAATTGAGTATAAGGTAACAGGATAAAAAGGATTTAAATTAAAGGATTATAGGAGAGGATCATAAAAGGAATATAATATATTGAGAAAGGTTAAGGGAACCTAAGTAATAAGATCCCGGGTATGATCCCTCAAACGATAAACGAAAACGAAAGTTAAGTGAACCGTATAACAGATCAGCGGTCATTAGGCAAACAATTAGGAAGTTAAGCAAAGGGATTAGAGGAAGTGATGTCACCCAACCAATGAGAAGAGGACAAGGAAGGGAGGATGACATAGCAATGTGATGTAAGCATGACATAGGGAAGGAGGAGGTGTGGTTGGTTTATAACCACACAAATATAAGGTTATTAAGGTAATTGACCAAGCTAAGCCAAACAAATCAAAAAACACAAAATCATTTCATTCTCATCATCTTGCTCTCGGCTTTTCATCTTTTTCAAGGGCAAGAATTTCAAAAATCAAGTTCCAAGCATTGTTAAATCACAAGGTAATTATCTAAGCTTCCTTGTACATAGATATGGATATGCTATAAGTTTAAGCACCTAATTCCTTCACAATCTCTTCCAATAAATCAAGGAAGAAGATGGTGAATAGTAACCTTCAAGAAATAACTTTAGTTTTCTTGAATTTTTATGAAAGATTAAGGTTATACAAGCAAGGATCAAGGTTCTTTTAGGCATTCAAAGCTCTTGGGTTGTGTTAGGAAGCTTCAAGGAGGTATAAACAACTTTCACCTTTAACTTATAGTTTGAACTTTGAGTTTTGATGAGTTTATGGATGGATTAATGTATATATAGAAATATCCATGTATGTATAGCAAGATCCATGTATGTTAGATAGTTTGGTTGGATTTGTGGTGATTTTGGATATGAATCTTGGTTAATGGTTAATGAATCTTAAGTTATGGTTAGTAGATCATGTTTGCGGTTGAATAAGTTGGAAAACCTTGAGATTATGGACTGACTTTGCCTTGATATAAGTTGTGTTTGATGTATTAATGATGGTTGGGTGGTTTGTAGTGAATTGGTAAAGAATTGGAGTGGTATAAATATTGGTAATCGCGTAAACATAGCCGTCGTAACGTCCGATTTTCTTTAGACTGTTTTGTGCATAACATTAGGACCCGAGGACTCCCTGCTAGATTATGACCACTGCCATGTTTAGATAGCTCATGTTACGAGCTTCGTTTTGATATGTAGTACGTTCGATTCCGATGCACGATTTAGGAGAAACGACCGTTTCAAGTAACGGCGTTTCGCGAACGAAACTTTTTCCCTCACCTTACTTTGAAACATAGGTTAAAGACCAAAAAGGGTTAATTAATGTATGAAACATTTATGGTAAGTGTGTTAGGCAGTTGGTAAGACACTCGCGAAGGAATCGCTTTAAAACTCGTAAAGGTTAAATTATTAAAAATGGTGGAGCCGAGGGTACCCGAGTGACTTAAGCGAATCAGTGAGCGCAAAACGAGCGTTAGAGTCTAAGTTAGTTAAAGTATAGATTTACAAGTGACTTTGGTTTAATTCCAATTTACTTGTTGCTTATAGGTTACCAGACTCGTCCCGAGCCATTCGTAACCCCCAGTCGCTCAGGCAAGTTTTCTACCCGTTATACTGTTGCTGTGATGTAAATATATGTATATGCATTATCTTGTGATATTGCATGATTGTTATTAGCAAATTTTGCGATATATTGGAGCATGCTAATATGGTATATATGCATGTCTGTTTCGTAATCTGGTTATCTATCTGTTGATTTCAATGCTTATAGTTGCATAATACCTATGCTAGAAATAAGCAAGTAGTTGCGTATACCCTTAGTATAGGGGATAAAAGGTGAACATATTTCTAAACCGGGAGTCGATGTTCCCGAGTATATTATATATATATATATTTATTTATATATATATATATATGGATATAGTTTTTAAAACTATTAATCGAATAAGGTTTATTCGATAACTTTAACTTTATTTTATTATTGAATATTATTTTGAATATTCATTCGAGGACTTATGACTCCTTTTACTTTATTAATGAATATTATTTTGAATATTATTCGAAGGCGTATGACTCCTTTTATTTATTTATCTGAATATTATTTGAATATTCATTCGAAGGCTTATGACTCAGTTTATATTATTTAATGAATATTATTTGAATATTCATTTGAGGATCTATGACTCCGATTATTTGCTGAAATATATTCTTTATTTTATTAAAGAATAAGGTGTTAATAATCAAACATATTTTCGATTATTCAAATAAAGATAATACTTTCATATAAGTATATCTTTGGTTATTTAATACTCGTTTCAAGTATAAGTTTTAAAACTTCTACTTCAATTATTTTTATAAAAGATTATTCTTTATAGGAATATTATTTAAATAATAATATTCAGTCATTTTCTAAATATTCTGGGGACTGATTTACTTCAGTAAATCAGCTTTACTCCAAACACTCTTTAAAGTGTTTTCGAGTCTTCAAAATGATTTTTAAAAGTTAGAGCGGATCCCAAAACTCATTTTTATATTTAAGATCTTCCTTTTAAAGGGGATTTAAATACTCGTTCAAAACCTGGGGAATCCGGCTCTGTGGTGTATTTTATATTCGCAACAAGGTTGCAGTTTTGGTAAATGAATTGATTACTTACCCAACGTTCGGGAAGTAAGTCCATCTATTGAGTCGGCATAAGCAACATGGGCTCAGTGGGCGTCCATGATAGTGTAAGTGGCTCAGTGGGAGTCCATCAAATGCATAAGTGGCTGAGTGGCAGTCCAGCATAGGTCCTAATGCGGCCAGGGTGATGACCAGTGGGGAATTCGTCCATCTACTAGTAGAAAAGGTTACTTATGGGTATCCTTGCCTGATCAGCAAGATATCTGGTTTATGCCAAAATTCTTTTCCTTTCCAAAATTCATTGGATGTTTCAAACTCTGTTCATACTTTACATAACAGAGGTTCCAGGAAATGTTTAAGAGATATATATATGTGGATATATATATATCGGGACTAAATAAAGTATCTCGTAACTTTATTTCATTCAATAATATTTCAAAGATTGAATCTATTCAAATCTTGTCTTGTAGTCTCATCTATGTGATGAACTTTTGAAACTGATTATAACTTGAACGGTGGTAGTTCAAGTAGTATTGGGAAAGATATAAGTATATTGGGGTATTTGGTAACCTCATCTTTTAAACTTATATCTAATTAATAATTGTCTTAGGAATGACAAAGATTTTCAGAAAAACGTTGAAACAAGGTTAGATATATGAGATCACCTTGCAACGATATTTTTTTTTATACAGTTATACACTGGGACTTTGTGTATATTATGCATGGAAGAGGACTTCCAATATTTTGAAAAGTATATATGTATATATACTGAATATTTTGCGACTTCATCGCATTAAGATATCAAACTTGGTTCATTTCTTTTGAACCAAGACTTTCATGAGTATTATGAGTAGGCTCATATATTGTAAATCATTATACATATTATTTTGGTGGGCTTGCTGCTCACCCTTGCTTTATTTCTTCATCACACAACAATAGTTAGGAAAGATGGCCAGACTCCAGCAGACCCAGCGCAAGCGCGTGGGAAGCGTCCCGCGTCTTCCCGTTGATGTTGTAGCTGCTATAGCTGCAGAGGTAGATCTATTGTAGATCAGACCATCTACTTTTGAGAATCAATTATGTATAATTATAACTTGTGGCAGATAATGGCAATTAACTGTAAATTTATCAAGTAATCATTTTGGGTTGTAATAACTTTTAAATTGTGGATTCAAAGACTTGTACTTATTTAAATTTCATCTCTGAGACTATAACGGGTTGTGGTGTGTGTTAGTGTGGGGTCACAGCATAAGGTTATTATTATTAATTAAGTGAAGTGATATTGTGGAAAGAAAGACCGTGACGACCCGGATCCTCGACCCCGGATCTGGGGGTGTTACAGAAATGGTATCAGAGCTAAGCGTTATAAACCTCAGAGATGATGGGATGTTAAGATAATAAGTTAACTAAGATAATAAGAACTCTTGCCAAGTTCATAGTCGGGCTACCTAACGTAGTACTGACAGTTAAAACCCTTATGGGAACCCTTATAAATATCGTGATAGGAGCGTAGTTCGTTATCGTATATGGTAGCGGGACTCCGAACCCTGAGGTTGAGGAGCAACAGTGCGATAATATTTTATTACTAATTGGAGATCGGATTGTGGATCCGATAGAGTGTCCTAACGCAGGACCGGATGATGTTGATATTGAGGATGTAACGGTTGAGGATGTTATCCTAGAAGGGATTGTTGCTGAGGAGGATTCCGTGAAGGATCCTGACAAGAATGAATAAAGGACCACTGAGGAATTGATGACCATGGTTAGGGCAACTCCCAGAGGTAGGATTGGCCGGCTACTATCGTAGATTGGTACAGGACTTTGCGAAGATCGCAGCCCCTTTGACGCGGCTTACTCATAAGAATGAGAAGTTTGAATAGACAGAGAAATGCGAGAACAGCTGTTAAGAACTGAAGCAAAGGTTGGTGACGGCCCCTATGTTGGCGTTGCCGGATGGAAAAAGGAGATTTTGTGATTTGGAAGAGACGCTTCGCATAAGGAATTAGGGTGCTTCTTATACAGCACAACAAGATAATCGCGTACATGTCAAGACAATTAAGGTAATATGAAGTTCGATATCCCCGCCCATGAGCTTAGGCTCGTGGCAATAGTTTTACCCTAAAGATTGGAGGCACTACTTGTATGGAGAGAAGTGCGAGAATTACCTAAGCCATAAGTGCTCTAGTACATTCTTACGTAGAAAGAGCTCAAAATACGCCAGAGGAGGCGGTTAGAGCTAATCAAGAATTATGATTGGGAGATTCTTTATCATTCGGGGAAAGCCAATATGGTGGCTGATGCCCTTAGTAAAAAGGAGAGACTCAAGATGATAATGTCTTTTGGAGAGTTTATAAGAGATTTTGAGAAAATAGAAATAGTAGTGAAGGTAACCGGAGCCGGTACCGAAAAGCTGTTTGAGATAGCAATACAACCCGAATTATTGGAAAAGATCATATTGTGCCAGAAAAAGTTATGAATGAAGGCAGAGAGCCAACAAATAGATAAGAGGTTAATACTGAGAAAGATGAGAAGGGAATAATGAGGTATTCCTACAGAATTTGGGTTCCAAATGTTCAAGAGCTTAAAGATGAGATCTTAGATGAAAGCTAGTTTGAGGAATAAGATTTAGAGCAAACCCTGAACGTGATAGTCAGGGAGGTCGCCATCAAGATAGAAGGAACACATGACATAATGGAGTGGAAAATGAGGATTTTAAATTAAAAGATGACCCCAATTATGGGGAGTAGGATGAAACATTTCATACTAAGGAAACAAAAAGTCGAGTAAGGAAAGGAGACCCGAGATGGTACCCCTATACGGCAATTCATGGACCTATCTAAAGAGAACTTAGACTATTATCCCCAACCACCACCCTGAGGAGACAGTATGGTGAGAAATTCTTTCAGGACCTTTAAGTCGCTAAGCTCTCAGAGTTCCATGGAACAAGTTGACCTAGCCGAGGCAAGAGCCTGGCTAAAGGAAATAGAGGAATCATTTGAGATTCTAAATGATTGACGAACCACAAAGGACTGTTTTTGTCACTTACCCTCCTAAGAGAGAGGCCACCCGCTGGTGAAAGACCAAGAAAGGCACGGAGCCAGAGGTTATAATAAACTGATTTAAGTTCAGTCAATTGTTTTAGGAAAGTACTTCCCAAGGTTATGGAGATAGTGTAAAAGCTTTAGAGACAGAACAAAGGCAGACGAGTATGATGAATTATGAATCTAAGTTGTAAAAGTTATCAAGATTCGTTCTGAGGACACGAATCCAGAATGACGGGATGTATGAAATCAATGTTTATGTTGTGTTGGTCCATGAAATAATGATAAGAGAAAGGAAAATAAAAAGAAATTGAAGTGGAAAGGAATATAACGGTAATAGAGTTTGAGGAATGATAAGGGAGTTGGGTATGAGGAAACCCTAAAGACTCGTAGCAATAGAAATAGAAAAGTATGCATTCGTCAGGATGAGGGTGATTCACCATAAGTTAAAATTGATGGTTGAGGGCATAAGAGATACATATAGTTTATCCCCTGTAAGTTGGGAGGATTCGAGGAAACCTTGAGATAATTCGAAGGATAAATAATGAGACGCGGATAGACTAAGGGGATAAGAAAGTAAGAAATTAAGAAAATTGGATGAAGGAAGTGACCTTCAAGAAGGTGAAGTGTAAGACCGGTGGCATGATACCCAGAAAGGGAGACGCCAGATATGAAAGATATCCCAACATTGAGGTGACTGTTGAGATAAACAACAAAAGTAAATAAGGAATTATTAAGAAGAAGTTCACGTTGAACACGACCAATATCTTCCAGAACATCCATGTTATCGTTACCAGATTAGGCAAGAAAAGCGGATAACCGTTGTTATCTTTTGGAGGCCATTTTGATTAACCTCATTTTGTATACAGATGTTATTGTGAAATTAGGCATTTACTATCGAGGTGGGAATGATTGAATAAGATACCCATATCAGGGATATATGACTTTATTTATCCATGGAAGGATGCTTGTACCTTTTTAAAGGTGGAATTAAGGATAGAACATCGGTAACTTAAAACGAATCCTAGGGGAATGCATAAAGGTTGGCATTTCACCCTTGATAGGGATAGTATGAGTTTTGACAGTATGAATTGGAAAGCATTAAGGTAATAATAACCTTTAAGGATCAGTGGAGAAATTTTTCAGAAGTATATAGACAATGGTTCTAGTATCAGTAAATGGTATTTTGATATGCCCTGTATATAGGGAATATAGGAGGAACGATTGAAGGATAACCTTAGAGGTTTTACAAGGAGAAAGGAAATATTCGAAATTCTCAAGAATAAAAATGTTGATAAAGGAAATATGACATAATTATAATGATGCCAAGTGGGGCACGTGTTAAACCACGAGAAAGTATGGATCGAACCAGTAAAGGTCGAAATTATTCAGGGCAATTAGGACCTAAGACAAAAGATGTTCTAAGTACGATCGAGAGTCAGTCGCGACAGTGATTAACCTCTAAAGACTGAGGCAATAACTTATGGAAAAATGGTGATTTTTTTTTTACTCATCAGATTTTAAGGAAAGCATTTTCACTCAAGCAGTGATCGGAAATAAGGTAGAAAATTTATTTGGAGGTGGTTAAAATGACATTGACTGTAAGGAAATTTTACTATCAGGAAAGGCCAAAGAGGTGGCCGACACTTTAAAGGTAAGAGGATAATTATAGGCGCGTGTGCCAAAAGAATACAGTGATGATGGTTAAAAATGTGAAAGTTAAATTATGGTTTGGAAGATTGACATTCCTTCTGATGACTGTGCAATATCCAACCGTAATAGTAGTTGGTAAAAGTTTAATTCGTGTAATCGCCATGAACGGGCTATCTATCTTAGGAGGTCCTATCTTGGGATAAGCCAGGACCATGTTTCCAAAAGGACTAGACGAACCTTTGAGTTAAGTCTTCTATTTAAGGAATATGATTAAAAATGGTATTAACCTGCTATCGTTGCTTTGATTGAAACTCTTCTGCACTTTTATCTGCTTCATGTCATGAAGGTACGTCAGAGTTTGGAGTGTTCTTCATGAATTGTGATTGGTGGTTATGTTAACTCCTTAGGAGAATTAGATACGAGATGTATGGACTCCGTATGGTTAGTTATTAAGATTTCATGGAAAATGAATGACTACAGTGGGTCAGTGGTGGACCATAGTAAGGCAGCAATAATTCTGCGAGTAGTGAGCTGATTACAACCATGAGAGTTGTATTGGAATGGGTGTTGAGATTGAGTACCACTAATCGGGTCGTGGTAGTGTATAAGTTATCATTGATAGACTAATTAAGTAGAGTATCTACCTAGTGAATAATTATTCTTTCTTATCAATAGAGAGTCGTATTATTATACGAGGAAGGTTGCGGTGCGAGCATAGAATCCTAGTAACGGTGATATATAGAATGAGATCCCAAATTCGATTTTCGATGTCGAGGGAGTTTCAAAGGTAATTGTGTATAAGCTCGAGGAAGAGCATGGGTCCATAGAATGATGGACGGGATAGCAAAAATATTTAGGCACGTGAAATGCGATGATATAATACTTGATGTTGATATAAATACATATATGTTTTGTTCTTCTATGATAAACCTCTATAGTTCAGAGGTAGGTTCCAAGCCAGATATTTTGTGGCAGTATATTTTTTTTCATATATACAATTCTCTTCAGTTCGTTCTTTTCTCTTCTTTTCATTTCGTGTAAGCTGAGAAGAACAACCCTTCCAGAAGGGGAGGTATTGCCGAATGACTATCTATCTGTGTGATAGAAGCCGAGTAGGATACCAGCTATTGTTTAATTGCTTGTCAAGTACTAAAGGCTGGCCACCTTCTGTACTAACTATGCGATATAACAAGTGTTCATGATCATAGTGATCTCTCAACAAATTCCTTTACTTCTATTTGATTGATCAAATTTTGGAAAATAGAAACAACTGAAAAAGGAGTAATAAAGTGGTGGTAGTATGCGGAATGGGAACACATTCGTGATACTAAGGTTGACGTGGTTATTGAAAGGTTATAGAACGCTAACGAGCAAAAGTATAACCAGTATAATATTAGGAACGGAAGGTAGTAGCGATTACGAACTGGAAAAGAATGGGTATTGAGAAGCAAAAGTTCTAATGATAAAAGCTATAATGAGAGTCTGTGCAATAGACTTGAAAGAATTTGGAATGATCACTTAATTCGGATTGAGTTATCTTACGACAATAGATCATATGTCATTATCGAGATGTCGCCTTATGAGATTCTTGAGGGAAGATAATGTTGATCTCCCTTATGTTAGGATGAAGTTGTAGAGCGTAAGATGCTCGGACCCGCAGTAGTCCAAAGGACCAAGGATATGATAGATCTAATCAGAGGACGGCTGGTAGTAGCCCAAGATGGACATGATAAGTATGTTGATTTGACACGAAAGGATAAAGAGTATGAAATAGGGGGCCTAGTAATGTTATAGGTATCCCCTTGGAAACCCTTGAAAAAGGATTGATGAGGTTCGGAAAGAAAGGAAAGCTAAGTCTACAATTTGTTGGACCCTTGGATATATTAAGACGTTTGGGAAGTTAGCATATGAGCTAGCCCTAACCCCGAACATGTAGCAGGTCGTAACGTGTTTCATGTATCAATGTTAAGGAAGTGTAATTCAGATGCCAGATAAATAGAGGCATATGAGCGCATAGATATGCAACCCGACGTAACCTATATGGAGCAACCAGAAAGGGTTATAGATCGAAAAGGGACAAGTGCTTACGAGAAGGGTTATCAAACTAGTCAGAGTTTGATGGTAGAACCACAATGTGGGAAAATTGACTTGAGAGTTAGAAAGTGCAATACTAAGAAAGTATCCCTATTCATTTCTATCTGATTCCGGGACGGAATCCTTTTAAGGAGGGGAGACTGTAATAACCCCAATTTTTGGAAAATTTTTGAAACCCTTATGAATAGTGTTTTTGCTGAATGAGAAAACTTTTCATGCCACACTATGTAGGGGTTCTGATATGGATATTCTGAGGTTTTATTAGTATTTTATATGGGATATAAGTGTATGTAAAGATCGTCAGAATCCAAATCCGAACACTTTGATTTTTCCCGGAAATCCACTAGATACGGAGAGAATTGAGTATAAGGTAACAGGATAAAAAGGATTTAAATTAAAGGATTATAGGAGAGGATCATAAAAGGAATATAATATATTGAGAAAGGTTAAGGGAACCTAAGTAATAAGATCCCGGGTATGATCCCTCAAACGATAAACGAAAACGAAAGTTAAGCGAACCGTATAACAGATCAGCGGTCATTAGGCAAACAATTAGGAAGTTAAGCAAAGGGATTAGAGGAAGTGATGTCACCCAACCAATGAGAAGAGGACAAGGAAGGGAGGATGACATAGCAATGTGATGTAAGCATGACATAGGGAAAGAGGAGGTGTGGTTGGTTTATAACCACACAAATATAAGGTTATTAAGGTAATTAACCAAAAACAAAACAAAAAACAACCAAGCTAAGCCAAACAAATCAAAAAACACAAAATCATTTCATTCTCATCATCTTGCTCTCGGCTTTTCATCTTTTTCAAGGGCAAGAATTTCAAAAATCAAGTTCCAAGCATTGTTAAATCACAAGGTAATTATCTAAGCTTCCTTGTACATAGATATGGATATGCTATAAGTTTAAGCTCCTAATTCCTTCACAATCTCTTCCAATAAATCAAGGAAGAAGATGGTGAATAGTAACCTTCAAGAAATAACTTTAGTTTTCTTGAATTTTTATGAAAGATTAAGGTTATACAAGCAAGGATCAAGGTTCTTTTAGGCATTCAAAGCTCTTGGGTTGTGTTAGGAAGCTTCAAGGAGGTATAAACAACTTTCACCTTTAACTTATAGTTTGAACTTTGAGTTTTGATGAGTTTATGGATGGATTAATGTATATATAGAAATATCCATGTATGTATAGCAAGATCCATGTATGTTAGATAGTTTGGTTGGATTTGTGGTGATTTTGGATATGAATCTTGGTTAATGGTTAATGAATCATAAGTTATGGTTAGTAGATCATGTTTGCGGTTGAATAAGTTGGAAAACCTTGAGATTATGGACTGACTTTGCCTTGATATAAGTTGTGTTTGATGTATTAATGATGGTTGGGTGGTTTTTAGTGAATTGGTAAAGAATTGGAGTGGTATAAATATTGGTAATCGCGTAAACATAGCCGTCGTAACGTCCGATTTTCTTTAGACTGTTTTGTGCATAACATTAGGACCCGAGGACCCCCTGCTAGATTATGACCACTGCCATGTTTAGATAGCTCATGTTACGAGCTTCGTTTTGATATGTAGTACGTTCGATTCCGATGCACGGTTTAGGAGAAACGACCATTTCAAGTAACGGCGTTTCGCGAACGAAACTTTTTCCCTCGCCTTACTTTGAAACATAGGTTAAAGACCAAAAAGGGTTAATTAATGTATGAAACATTTATGGTAAGTGTGTTAGGCAGTTGGTAAGACACTCGCGAAGGAATCGCTTTAAAACTCGTAAAGGTTAAATTATTAAAAATGGTGGAGCCGAGGGTACCCGAGTGACTTAAGCGAATCAGTGAGCGCAAAACGAGTGTTAGAGTGTAAGTTAGTTAAAGTATAGATTTACAAGTGACTTTGGTTTAATTCCAACTTACTTGTTGCTTATAGGTTACCAGACTCGTCCCGAGCCATTCGTAACCCCCAGTCGCTCAGGCAAGTTTTCTACCCGTTATACTGTTGCTGTGATGTAAATATATGTATATGCATTATCTTGTGATATTGCATGATTGTTATTAGCAAATTTTGCGATATATTGGAGCATGCTAATATGGTATATATGCATGTCTGTTTCGTAATCTGGTTATCTATCTGTTGATTTCAATGCTTATAGTTGCATAATACCTATGCTAGAAATAAGCAAGTAGTTGCGTATACCCTTAGTATAGGGGATAAAAGGTGAACATATTTCTAAACCGGGAGTCGATGTTCCCGAGTATATTATATATATATATTATTTATTTATATATATATATATATGGATATAGTTTTTAAAACTATTAATCGAATAAGGTTTATTCGATAACTTTAACTTTATTTTATTATTGAATATTATTTTGAATATTCATTCGAGGACTTATGACTCCTTTTACTTTATTAATGAATATTATTTTGAATATTATTCGAAGGCGTATGACTCCTTTTATTTATTTATCTGAATATTATTTGAATATTCATTCGAAGGCTTATGACTCAGTTTATATTATTTAATGAATATTATTTGAATATTCATTTGAGGATCTATGACTCCGATTATTTGCTGAAATATATTCTTTATTTTATTAAAGAATAAGGTGTTAATAATCAAACATATTTTCGATTATTCAAATAAAGATAATACTTTCATATAAGTATATCTTTGGTTATTTAATACTCGTTTCAAGTATAAGTTTTAAAACTTCTACTTCAATTATTTTTATAAAAGATTATTCTTTATAGGAATATTATTTAAATAATAATATTCAGTCATTTTCTAAATATTCTGGGGACTGATTTACTTCATTAAATCAGCTTTACTCCAAACACTCTTTAAAGTGTTTTCGAGTCTTCAAAATGATTTTTAAAAGTTAGAGCGGATCCCAAAACTCATTTTTATATTTAAGATCTTCCTTTTAAAGGGGATTTAAATACTCGTTCAAAACCTGGGGAATCCGGCTCTGTGGTGTATTTTATATTCGCAACAAGGTTGCAGTTTTGGTAAATGAATTGATTACTTACCCAACGTTCGGGAAGTAAGTCCATCTATTGAGTCGGCATAAGCAACATGGGCTCAGTGGGCGTCCATGATAGTGTAAGTGGCTCAGTGGGAGTCCATCAAATGCATAAGTGGCTGAGTGGCAGTCCAGCATAGGTCCTAATGCGGCCAGGGTGATGACCAGTGGGGAATTCGTCCATCTACTAGTAGAAAAGGTTACTTATGGGTATCCTTGCCTGATCAGCAAGATATCTGGTTTATGCCAAAATT
This sequence comes from Apium graveolens, assembly GCF_009905375.1. Classification (NCBI taxonomy): domain Eukaryota; kingdom Viridiplantae; phylum Streptophyta; class Magnoliopsida; order Apiales; family Apiaceae; genus Apium; species Apium graveolens. Next base: position 77,738,843 of record NC_133649.1, read on the forward strand.
CTTTTCCTTTCCAAAATTCATTGGATGTTTCAAACTCTGTTCATACTTTACATAACAGAGGTTCCAGGAAATGTTTAAGAGATATATATATGTGGATATATATATATCGGGACTAAATAAAGTATCTCGTAACTTTATTTCATTCAATAATATTTCAAAGATTGAATCTATTCAAATCTTGTCTTGTAGTCTCATCTATGTGATGAACTTTTGAAACTGATTATAACTTGAACGGTGGTAGTTCAAGTAGTATTGGGAAAGATATAAGTATATTGGGGTATTTGGTAACCTCATCTTTTAAACTTATATCTAATTAATAATTGTCTTAGGAATGACAAAGATTTTCAGAAAAACGTTGAAACAAGGTTAGATATATGAGATCACCTTGCAACGATATTTTTTTTATACAGTTATACACTAGGACTTTGTGTATATTATGCATGGAAGAGGACTTCCAATATTTTGAAAAGTATATATGTATATATACTGAATATTTTGCGACTTCATCGCATTAAGATATCAAACTTGGTTCATTTCTTTTGAACCAAGACTTTCATGAGTATTCTGAGTAGGCTCATATATTGTAAATCATTATACATATTATTTTGGTGGGCTTGCTGCTCACCCTTGCTTTATTTCTTCATCACACAACAACAGTTAGGAAAGATGGCCAGACTCCAGCAGACCCAGCGCAAGCGCGTGGGAAGTGTCCCGCGTCTTCCCGTTGATGTTGTAGCTGCTATAGCTGCAGAGGTAGATCTATTGTAGATCAGACCATCTACTTTTGAGAATCAATTATGTATAATTATAACTTGTGGCAGATAATGGCAATTAACTGTAAATTTATCAAGTAATCATTTTGGGTTGTAATAACTTTTAAATTGTGGATTCAAAGACTTGTACTTATTTAAATTTCATCTCTGAGACTATAACGGGTTGTGGTGTGTGTTAGTGTGGGGTCACAGCATAAGGTTATTATTATTAATTAAGTGAAGTGATATTGTGGAAAGAAAGACCGTGACGACCCGGATCCTCGACCCCGGATCTGGGGGTGTTACACATAGTATTGGAAGTATCTCATCCACCCAATTATTTCTTGACTTCTCGATCCTCTTCCGTAGTCCATCCAAGATTATCCGATTTGCTACCTCCGCTTGCCCATTGGCTTGCGGGTGAGCCACAGAGGTGAACCGTAACTCAATTTCATTTTCTTCACAATACTTCTTGAATTCCTCATTGTTGAATTGTGTTCCATTGTCAGTGACGAGGATACGGGGAATCCCATATCGGCACATAATGTTTTCCCACAGGAATTGTGCAACCTGCTTAGTTGTGATTTTGGCCAAGGGCTTGGCTTCAATCCACTTAGTGAAATAATCAATGGCTACAATCAGAAACTTCCTTTGTGCTGTGGCCATAGGGAAAGGCCCTAGAATATCCATCCCCCACATAGCAAAGGGGATTGGGGAGTTGATAGAGGTCAGCATCTCGGGGGGTTGTCTAACAACTGGTGCATGCTTCTGACAGCGATCACACTTCTTCACATATTCTTTGGCATCAGCCATCATTTCTGGCCAATAGAAGCCTAAACGGGTTATCTTATGAGCCAAGGCCCTGCCCCCCAGGTGTTGCCCACAAATACCTTCATGCACTTCCTCAAGAGCCAAGCGTGCCTCATCGGGCCTGAGACACCTTAAGTAAGGAACCACGAAAGATCTTTTATACAGAATCCCATCTATCAAAGAGTACCTTAGTGCTCGAATAGTTAACTTCCGTGCTTCAGTTGCATCACTTGGCAACCAACCGGTCTGAATATGAGCCTTGATGGGATCAATCCATGACGTCCCCAGGCCTATGGGAGCCACAAGCTTAACATCTATGCTTCGTGTCTTCAATACACGGAAGTATACACTTCCTGAACTTTCTTCTATCTCAGATGAAGCAAACTTTGATAACGCATCTGCCTTAGCATTTTCTTCCCTTGGAATGTGTTCAACATGGCATTCATTAAATTGAGTCATCACAGCCCTTACTAGGCGTACATACTTAGCCATCGTATCATCCATTGCCTCAAATTCTCCCTTTACCTGGGATATGATAAGCTTTGAGTCCCCGCGGACCTTTAAGTTTTTGACTCTAAGTGTCCCAGCTAGACCAAGGCCAGCTATCAGGGCTTCATATTCTGCCTCATTATTTGTAGTTGGGAAGTCTAGCTTCATAGCATACTCAATTAAGAACCCATCAGGGCTTTGCAAAACCAACCCTGCTCCACTGGAGTTTGTTTTTAATGCTCCATCAAAATAGAGAACCCAATACTCTTTATCATCCTTCTCTTTGCTTTCATTATCGACTCCCTTGTCTTGAGGTATGGCATCTTCCTGCCCCCCGACTTCTTGGTTGGGTATGGTACATTCCACCACGAAGTCAGCTAGTGCCTGGGCTTTTATGGCCGTACGTGGCTTATACTTGAGATCGAACTCTCCCAACTCTATTGCCCACTTAATCAATCTCCCACTTGCCTTGGGACTGTGAATGATATTTCTCAGTGGCTGATTCGTTAGCACCTCAATCCGATGAGCCTGAAAGTAAGGACGCAGTTTTCTTGAAGCCATTACCAAGGCTAGAGCGAATTTCTCAATAGTTGAATAATTCAACTCAGCGCCATGCAAAATTTTGCTGACATAGTATACGGGTTTCTGGACCTTCAGTTCCTCCTTAACCAACACCGCGCTCAAGGCGCTCTCTGAAACAGCCAAGTACAAGAATAAAACTTCATTCAGAACTGGCTTGGCCAACAACGGGGCCTGGGCCATATACTTCTTTAACTCTTCAAATGCCTTCTGATTTTCCTCACTCCATACAAAGCCTTTGATGCTCTTTAGTGACTTGAAAAATGACAAGCACTTGTCTCCTGACTTGGAGATGAATCGTCCTAGCGCAGCAACCCTTCCTGTGAGCTTCTGAACATCCTTGATGGTTTTTGGTGGTTCCATGTCCAGGATTGCCTTTATTTTATCGGGGTTAGCCTCAATTCCTCTTTTTGAGACCATCAATCCCAAGAATTTTCCAGATCCTACTCCGAAAGCACACTTCGTAGGATTCAACATCATCTTGTGGTACCTCAGGACCTCAAAAGCTTCCCTTAAATGGGCTATATGATCAGTCTTTACTAGACTCTTGACTAACATGTCATCAACATAAACTTCCATAGTCTTACCAATAAGATCCTTAAAAATTTTATTCACCAACCTTTGATAGGTGGCTCCTGCATTCTTGAGACCAAACGCCATAACAAGATAATAATAAACACCAAAGTCAGTGATAAATGATACCTTTGGAATGTCATCCTTATGCATTTTGATCTGGTTGTATCCGCTAAATCCATCCATGAAACTCAGCATCTCATGTCCAGCAGTGGCATCAATCAAAGTATCAATTCTAGGCAGCGGAAAACAGTCTTTGGGGCATGCATCATTCAAATCAGTGAAGTCTATACACATCCTCCACTTTCCATTAGCCTTCTTCACCATTACAGGGTTTGCTAACCACTCCGGAAATTGAATCTCCTCAATGAAACCAGCCTCTAAGAGCTTTTCTACTTCCTGTTTTATAGCCTCTTGTCTTTCCGGGGCAAAATTTCTTTTCTTTTGTTTCACTGTCTTCCGGCTTGGATCCACGTTTAGCTTGTGAGTAATTAACTCCGGGTCTATGCCTGGCATATCAGCTGCTGACCATGCAAACACATCACTATTTTCTTGCAAAAATTTCACTAACTTCCCTCTAAGGGGCTCCTCTAATGTGGCTCCAATGAAAGTCATCCTCTCAGGATTCTTGGGGTCTAAAGGAACCGAAACCAATTCTTCTGCTGGCCTTCCTCTATCCTCATCATTTTCTCGAACATCCATATCTTCAATAGGAAGAACCAGCCCCCCGACTCCATCTGCCCTCAAAGAGGCCACATAACAGCTTCTAGCCATTTTTTGATCTGCTCTCTCTTCTCCAATCCCGTTTCGGGTGGGAAACTTCATAACTGAATGGTAGGAAGAGGGGACTGCCTTGAAGGCATGTATCTCTGTTCTCCCCATGATAGCATTATAAGTTGAACTAGCCTTTACCACCACGAAATCCAGCATTTGCGTTGCTTGCCTTGGCTCCGTACCTATGGTGGTTGGCAATTTGATTATCCCTTCTACAGGACATTCTACTCCAGCAAATCCATATATCGGCATGTCGGTTGGTGTCAACTGGGAGTCGTTATACCCCATCCTTAGAAAGGTGTCGTGGAGCAAGATATCCACAGAAGCACCATTATCCACAAGGACCCTCTTAACCGGGCTATTTCCTATTATCGGTGTTATGACGAGCGGGTCGTCATGGGGAAACTTCACGCCCTCTAGGTCAGAATCATTAAAAGCCAATGTTACTTCTGTCCTGGCCCTCTTCGGGGCTTCGCCAACAATATGCATAACCTCCCTGGTGTATGCCTTTCTGGAATTTTTGGACAATCCAGCAGCAGTTGGACCTCCAAAGATCGTGTTTATCACAGGTCCTCGAGGGCGTCGTGGTCCTCCAAAAATTGCATTTATAACCGGCCCTCTAGGTTGGGGATTCCGCCCCTGATCGTCTTGGTCCCTCCTATGATCTTCAAAGTTCTTCCTTCCATTATTGTTTCTGTCCCCTCCATCTCTAGTATACTTGTTCAACCTTCCTTTTCGAATCAAAAACTCAATTTCATCTTTCAATTGCCTACACTCATCGGTGTCATGGCCAACATCCTTGTGAAACCTGCAATACTTGCTCTTATCTAGCTTGGCGGGATCAGCCTTCAAGGGCTTAGGCCAGCGAATATCTCTATCTTTCTCAATCTCCATCAAAATCTGACTTCTAGGAGCACTCAGCTTAGCGTATTCAGTGAACTTTTGCCCAGGTCCTCCCTTCTTGGGGGTTGAATCAGGGTTTTGTTCGGTTCTAGGATATTTGTCCTTAGCGATATACTCCAGATCAGTTTTTCGCTTCTTGCCTCCAGTGGGCTCATTACTTACTACGGTCTTCCTCATGCTTTCTTCAACCTTGATATACTTCCCTGCCCTCTCTTGGAGTTACAACATGTTTTCAGGGGGTCGTTTGGCCAAGGACATCTTGAAAACTCATCCCTAGTTCCTTGTTACAGTGCTATCATGGCTACCTTATCATCAAGATCTGGGACTTTTAAAGCTTCCTTTATAAAACGATTCAGGTAATCCCTCAAGGATTCCTTAGCTCCCTGCACAAGACTCATAAGAGATGCTGAACTTTTCTCATGGACTCTTCCACTGATGAATTGCTTAATAAAAGCCTGAATTAATTCTCTGAATGATCCAATAGAGTTTGGGGGCAAGCGACTGTACCATCTTTGAGCCATACCCGACAGGGTTTGAGGGAAGGCCCGACACTTTATAGCATCATTCACGGGTTGCAGCAGCAGTGCATTAGAGAATGTCCTAACATGATTAGCGGGGTCACCCGTGCCATCATAGGCTTTGATAGTGGGCATCTTGAATTTTCTTGAAATATGGGCATTCATTATTTCTTCTGTGAAAGGTGGAGTTGGATCATCAGGATCTCCAAGGGGAAGGAGATTGCTTGGATCAGTTCTTGGGACAGCAGCCCTTCTTCTTGCCGGACCATCCAGGTCTATGATAGGAGGAGGATTTCTCCCCCTAGGAGGTATGTGGGGTCTGGTGGCCTGGTGAGCCTCCAAATCACGCCTCAGCCTTTGGATTTCAGCCTCATGAGCCCTGATCCTTTCCTGCACTTCTTGGGGATTCACCCCTGGGGTGCTTTGGGGGCGTTGCCTTCCATCGGCCATTGGCTCTTTTCCAGGACGCCTCCTTCTCGGGGCCACTTCATCATCCGAAGATTCGGAGTCTCTCTCAGTGTATGGACCAGAAAATTCCCGATCCTCAGGGATAGGACCCAAACCTCGTATATAGGGGGGCGACCGCCCTCGTGCTTCGCTTCGCCCAGCATATCCGCTTCCTCCAACCTCAGGGTGAAGGGGCATCCCATAAGGGGGGTTAGTAGTAACAATAGTTGAATATTCATACCCGAAGGGTCGAGAATTCACAGGTATATGTATTTGTTGAACTTGAGGATTCGTACCTTGAATCGGGGGAGTTGTCCCTTGTAGCTGGGGTTGAGTTGCCCCTGTCTGGGCTTCCTCCTGAGTAGATGCATAAGTTGAATGGGGAGGAACCTCCACGGTTGATGAAATCACCTGGGTTGGTGTTCCTTCCTCTAGAGCTCCAATTATTCTCCGTGTTCTCGCCATGGTTGTTGTTGTGTTTCCCACAGACGGCGCCAAATGTTATGGATAAAAAACTAAGGTTATTATTTGCTGTATTTATTACTAAGATTCGGGAGCTCAAGGCCTTTAATGGCTGCTCTCGTGTATCGTAGCTTAATTCTGCCTTTACGAGATGCCTACGTATCTCTGTGAATTAGAGAATCAAGCCAAAAAACGTAGTTCTGATTGATGGGGTGAGTCCCTTTATATAGATGTTGGGAGTCCTTGAATTGGACATGGTATAGGAGACCTGGTGGGCAAGTCTCATAATTAGAATAGACTTAGGAGTCCTAGGAAGTAGGAAGCTGATTCCTTATCCTTTTAGGTCCCCTTGAGGCTAATCTATAAGGATTTATATCCTTATCGGGACTCTTCTCAATAGCGGATTTTTCCCTTATTAATTAATTACGAAATTAATTAATAATCAGGGCTTTTCGGCCTTTTTTATTCCACCAGGCCTGATCTGGTCCATCAGGCTTAACCTTTCTGGTCTGAATATCATACATCTTCTTATTGGGCCTGGCAGCCCATTAATTATAAAATCAGGACTTATTTATCCCTATCAATTATAATTAAGTTAGACTTAATTGAGATAATATAAATTCGAATTAAAAGGAATTTTTTTGCCCATAATAATTAAGTATGACTTAGTTATTAATTAAATAATAGAAATTCATTTTTATTATTTAATCCAATACCTACTAGGGTTGGGCTTTGCTGTTATGGGCCTTTTTAATCAGCCATTATAAATACATAATGATAGGTTAAAGAGGCTTGTACGTTTTTGAGAAAATCCTAGCAGCAAAGAGAGGCAGAGGCAATTCGAATCGTCAAGAAGGAGGCTAGTACATCCATTCCGTAGTCAAGTTCGTGAGACGTTCTTGGAGGTGCTCGTGTGGATACCATAGAGGTGTTTCTCCGAGAGGTAGACACAAAGCGTGATAGCTAGGATCTCCGTTGAGTTCGTGAAAGTTAAGCTCTTGAAAGGTATGATTCGTTATCTCCATAATCTGCCCATAATTATACATGGATCCGGTTTTGGGTTTTGAAATTTTGTTTTATTTACGTTTATCCGCTGCGTTTTATTGCTAGGAACCCAATAAAATCTTGATAATTGCTCAAACTTACTTTCATAATCAGCTACCGACATACTTCCTTGCTTTAGCTTCAAAAACTTCAACTCCATCTGGTCCTGAACAAATTGGGGAAAAATATTTTTCTAAAAATAATTATTTGAACCTTTCCCAAGTAATAGCAACTGTACCTTCCAATGTCTTCACAGTTTCCCACCAGTAGGTGGCCTCATTCTTCAAATTATAACTTACAAACTCAACCTTATATTCTTCCTTTACCTTGACTAAGGAAAATGACTTCTCTATTTCCTTTAACCAAACATTCGCTTTAATTGGATCGAAGGAACCCTTGAATTTCGGTGGATTCACCGCCTGAAAAGTTTTGAAAGTTACCTGGGGGTTGGTCTGTCTTTGTTGCTGTTGAGTCAGGTGAACTGTTTGTTGAGCCAAGATCTGAAGAATCTGGGCTACTGCTGGGTCTACAGGTCCTGGGTTTGCATTCTGGTTGGTATTATCTTGGTTGTTGTTGTTGGTTTCTTCATTCTGGGTGTTGGAACGGTTATTTCTTCTGGGATGAATTTTCAGTAAAGAATGAAACAACTTATTTATCCTTTAAATCAAATTCTTTGCATAAAAGAAAAGTTTTGTAAAACAAAAATATCTCTTTTTGAAAACAGTTGTAGCAATTGAACTAAGTAAATTGCATGCTTCTTTATAGAATGTAAACAGTTAAGGGGTTAGGGTACATGGTATCACAAGAGGTATAACTGGTGCAATAAGTAAAGTAAAGTAAAACAGGTGTAGTAATGTAAATGACAATGCTGGAAAGGAAAAGGTACTGATATATATAGATCAAAAGTTTTAGGTAGTACAGGGTAAAAACGCTTCAGAAGTAAAAGGGTACAACAAACCTACTCACTAGTCAGCAAATCTAGTCTATAATACAACCCAAAAGTCTACTGATACATACTATACACTACTGTACATAATAAACAACCACAACAACATTGCTCAGCATCTCCATCTCTGTATCTCTGTCTCTAACTCCAAGGAAACTCTGGTCCGCCTAGCCTCTCAAGGTCCTCCATCACCTCCCTAGCCCATCCCATAAATACATCAGGGCCGACTAATGTAGCTTCATGCAGTCTGGCCTCAAGAATCCTGCGTGTCACATGGATCTCCTCTCGAAGCTCCCTCACACTACGATCAACATCTGTAGTCCTGATTATATGCTACAGCTCTCGAATCTGTGCCAACAGGGAATCACGCTCCAGAAGAAGAGCCTCATACCGGTAATAAGGAACAAGATGCAATGTAGACTGGAATGGGGCACCCACAACTGAATGCCCATTAGAATCTGAACCAGCAGGTGGGGGTCCTCTGATAGGTGGCCTCATGCCCGAGGGTGGAATGGCCTGCAGTGGTACGAGCTGCAACACAGCTAGGGGTAGAATAACCAACACTGTCGGAGCAACAGGACGTGGATCTGAAGATGGTCCTCCAACTGAGGGCTCAGAGTGGTCAGCTGGTACTGGGATGAAAGAGTCGGCCATCACTGTTATCTAAAATCATATCACAAAATAAGAATCTCGAACCACAACGCGAATCATACTAATACCTGTTATACCGTTTCACTCAATGTAACATCTGGGCAATATTATGTAATTACTTTTAGCAATAAATAATTATTATGTGAATTTTGGTAAATTATTTGATGATTGATATTAATATTTGGGTGTTTATTTCTGATAAAATTAGGATATTTTAATCTTTAATTATCCAGAATAAAATATAGATAGTTTTGGTATTTGTCTGTTAATTTTTGGATTGTTATGTGATTTTATGAGAATTTATAGAATCAATAATGATTATTTTACGTTATTATAAAATTACTTTTTAGAATCAGAAATCGTTCCACTTTAACCGTTTTTACATTTTTACAACCCAAAACTCTCTCGAAAACTCCTTCCTAACCTAATCTGATAATTATGAACACTTTTCATGTTTTGACTTTTTCGATCCGGGGTACAGTTTGATCCTTACGAGTCCCGGCGTGAAATTTTCGATACGCTAATCATTTTATAAACCGATAAAACCCGGATTCGCAAAAGACGGGATAATTTTACTTTATTTTTGTTTAAAGTGTTTTATAAGAGGCCCTGTTTTGATCCAAATCTTGTATTAAAATTTTATCGTTATATAGTTACTTAGCGACTAAGTAACAAATTTTTGGATCTGATATGTAAATATAATTATCAAATTATTAAACAAATAAAATATGTGATGGTTTTGTCAGCTATGTGTTGCTGTATTATTTATTATTGTTGTTCTATAATTTTATTTATTATTTTTAGGGGTTTATAAAATTTAGAAATCAATATTTTATTAATTTATTTATCTTTAAATGATTTTATGATTTCCTTTAATAGTAAAATCAGTATTTATTCCAGAATGCTTCAAAATTTATGAAAATTTTATTTTATTAAGTTTAAAATATTTCAAGAATTTTAAAATTATTTCGGAAATTTTCTGGCTTTTATGCACCCGCAAATTCATTCGTTAAACCATGAATTGCGGACATATCACGTATCTAAAAAAATATTTAAAGAAGTACGAAATTGATATTTTATTTGTTTCAGAATATTTATAAAATTTTAAAATTATTTAAACGATATTTTGAGTTACCGCTATTCGTAAATAAGATCATGATATCGCTAAATACGGAACAGATCAGATAAAAAAATAAAAACAACAAAAACAAAACAACAAAACAAAGCAAATAAACAAAAATAAAAACACACCCCTGCCCCCTTTTTCGACCCGGTTCCTCATCTCTCACCACCGACTCTCTCTCTCTCTCTCCCAAATCTCTCTCGACTGTCTCTCTCTAATCTCTCTTGCTTATGGTTTTTTTCGATTTCTTCTTTCCCCCATCTGAAACCCATGATTCTTGGTAAGTGCTGCCTTCATTTTTTTCAGGCCGCCCCCAGGCCGCCCCGTTGCCGCCGGTTCTCCGGCGAGGTAACGGCGGTGGCGCGTGTCTCGTGTTTCGCGTATATTCAGTCTTTATATATGTGTTTCCCTGTGCAGCCGTATATACATGTATATGTGTTTATGCTGGTTCTGTACTCCTATTTTCTCCTCTATAATCTCCGCCCCTCACCGTTTTCCGGTGAGGACGGTGGCTGTTAGGACGAAAACACGCGCTAAATTACACGCAAGTATACGCGGTTGCAAGTAGTATAAGATATAAATCAGATTCGTTCCTACAGAGACTGGTTTAGATTAAGTTCAATTTATGCACATATGCAACAATGTATGATTATCGCTCAATACTAAGACTAATAACAAATTGGGTTTTTACTAAACTAAGAGATTAAACTAATAATTATAACTAAGAGAATTGAGGCTGAATTACTATATATGACAAATATGGGATTCTAACTTCATTAAATACTTCATTCAATATCCTTATTGTTCTTAACCTTAGCATGTGATGGTGATGACACTAATCAGATAACACAAAACTGATAAACGCCAACTTTCGTTGTACGAGTACCATTCTACTTGACATCCACAAAAGAGATAGAAGCTGAATAGGCACCAATTATATTGAGACCCTATATGTCTATAGAATTTGACAACATAACGGTTTAAGCACAAGTTATCTATCTTGATTACATAGGGCAAGTAAAACGGTTAGAGTTACCCACTAATTATGCATACAATACATGAACCTATGCTAGAATGGCAAGTTCTAAACCTCTATATTCACTGTCGCTCCAATAGAGATTAACATGCTATCTTATATGTTAGCTACGCACATAAGACGAATAAGTACAACCAATACCAGGATATCATACAATCACCACACACCAAGAGATCAAAACAATTAACTATTGAAATCCATAAGTAAATCCGCTAGAATCCCATGATAACGATTAGCCCATAATTGAACTCATCGTCACCATGGGTTCCAATGAAAGCATGGTATAAAACAAGGCCTTAATAAACTGAATAATAATTAAAGTATGAATAAACGAAATCTAGGTTCAACAAGAACGAAAATGAGCATCCAAAATTACAACTAATTCAAAGAATCACAAGTTGAAAACAAGATCTTCTTTTTCGGAGTTGTTTTGTGCTTCAAGGTCTTCTCCTTGGTATCCTAATCTTCCCGGATGATGAAAACCCTTTTTTTAAGTATATATACGTCCATATTGGACATGGAACCTTAAAATCATCAAATTCCACTAAAAAAAGGCTTTTTCAGCGAAATCAGCGAAATCAGCGAACTCAGCCACGCATCAGCGCGCGGCCGCGCGGCACACCCGTCTGGAAAAAATCGGATGAATCTTGCTTTGGCCATAACTTGAGTTCTACTCGTCAGAATTAGGCGATTCAACTTCCCACGCGAAGCTAACGAGATTCTCTACAACTTGACAATGGCCTTGACTTCCAATTCTAATCACGTTTTATCATATTTCCTTTAAAAGCTCATTTCTTTCTTTAACTAATACGTGAAATGCAATAACATAAAAAATACATCAAAATACCAACAACTTGAGTCCAAAAAACCAATTTAAGTTCGTAATAAAGCGTTCCAAGTGGATATAAAATCTAATTATCACACCCCCAAACTTTAATCGATGCTTGTCCTCAAGCATAAATAGACTCAAAACTATAAAACAACCCTAATGCATTGATGCAACTACGTGAATGCAACTAAATGATAATGCAATCGATCCCCTCAGAATAACCATAACCAAATGAATAAGCCAATTCCTCTAAGAATGCAATGACTTTAAACAGAGCTCGAATAAATCCCACAAACCAACTCACAAACCAGAAATGTGCGTGTGTGGAATGCTTAACAGATATCTCTCGATACTAGATCAATAACCATAATTTATCTATCATCGAAATAATCAAAAGTTTATAAACAGAATAGACAATACACATATTATGACTCACAACACCTTCTTTCTATTAGAGTTATACAAGGATTCACACTATTATTGAACACATAACAAAGATGCTTATTTGATCGTGCAATGAATGAGGTCCACAAAAGACTTATGCAATAATACCCATGTAGCGAGCGTTAGGTTAGCAGATCCCAGACTATAAAAGCCTTAGGTCACTAGGCACAAATTCCCCTAGAACTTTATAACTCGAGTATTAAAGAGCTCACTCTTCATCAATTATGCATAACACATTTTTTTTCTTTTTTTCTTTTTTTTCTTTTTTTTTCTTTTTTTTTTCAATAATTTCTGAATGAGTGCGTTTCGCACCATCTCATTAAACCCTAGACTACTCATAAAAATATGAGCCGGCTACTAGCCATTTGACGCCTAGCATTACAACAACTAGCAATGAAATCCAAGTTTTTCTCCAGATAAAAAAAATCAGTGTTTTTACGTCATTACGAGAATATCACAAATTCTAAATATAACCAAGTGATTAAATCTCAACAACAAACAAGTATGACCATGATCTAGATCAAAAGCAACCCTATAAGACTTTGTGAAAATATTTGTTTCTGGCATGCAAATCAATTCATTAGGACTTAAACATCCCTTTATTCGTCGTCACTAGACTCAAATCAACATCAACTTATCAAATATCATAGTTCATCTTAAGGGATCATGCTAAATATGCATGCAAATGCAACTATATGAAATCACATAAAAATAAACAAATATGTCCTAAATGAACAATCATGCAAAAATATGAATGAACTACAACTAAACATGCAATATGAATCTATATGAATCTATATGGACACACACTACTAATCCTTACATTATCACCCCCAAACTTAAAATTTTCAATATCCTCATTGAAGGTAATAATAAGGATTTTAGGCATACCTAGTTAGCGGGAGAGTCACCCTCGTCGGGTGGAGGATCAAGTGGCCAATCAACCTCGCCACCAGTGTCTCGGACAACAGTACCGAAAGCGTGTGTCAAATTTTGAGCAAAATATTGGTGGATGACATGCATGGCCTCCATACGCCTAGTCAATCTTCTATACTGTGCATCACCAACACCAGTCCTATCAACTACCGTTGCACATGAGAAGAACCCTCTATAGGCACGGGAATATCCGTCCGGCCACTCTCTACATCATCAAAAATATATCCCAAGCCCTTATCATGTGGTGCACCTAAGAATGAATAACTCAAGTGATCTGGCATTCGGTTGAGCTCAAGTGTGGGAGCTTCTTGAATAAATGGTTCAAAACCCTCCTGAGAAATTTTCAGCTCTGCTAACCCAAAAGAATCGAATGGCATATCCAACTTCCTCTTCTACGGAGGTGCATTCAAATCCTGCAATTGCTCTGCTTCTTCTTCATCTTCAATAACTAATTCCCCTATTAAAGATCTCTCCAATGTATCTGACTTTGGCAATTGCTCAAGCACCGAATTCACTACAGAGTCCACCCACTCTACTTTAAAGCCTCTTTAGCTGTGGGTAACTTTATTTCCTTGAACACATTAAAAGTGACCTTTTGATCATGAACCTTCATCGAAAGCTCTTCTTTTTGCACATTGATCATAGTTCGGCCTGTAGATGGGAATATTCTTATCTTTCTCGAAATCAAGAATTATAAAGTCAGCAGGGAAGATGAGTTTATCCACCTTGACCAAGACATCCTCCATTATACCTCGTGGATAAGCGATGGAACGGTCAGCTAGTTGCAATGACATGTATGTTGGTTTTGGATCAGGCAGACCAAGCTTCTTGAAGATAGATAAGGGCATCAGATTGATGCTAGCTCCTAAATCATATAAACACTTGTCGAACGACAAGTTTCCGATGGTGCAAGGAATAGTGAAGCTTCCAGGATCTTTAAGCTTCGGAGGCAACTTCTGTTGTAGCACATCACTGCATTCCTCCATTAGAGCAACGGTCTCTAAGTCATCGAGCTTCACTTTCCGAGAGAGAATACCTTTCATAAACCTCGCATAGCTAGGCATCTGTTCAAGAGCTTCAGCGAAAGGTATGTTAATATGAAGTTTTTTGAACACCTCCAAAAACTTCTCAAACTGCTTATCCAGTTTTTTCTTCTGTAGCCTCTTAGGAAAAGGAGGTGGAGGATAGATCTGTTTCTCCCCTGTATTACCCTGAGGAGGAGTGTGTTCAACGGTAGTCTTCCTTGGTTCCACCTCTGCTTCCTTCTGCACTTCTTCTTCAGCCACAACTGCATTTTCTGAAACTTGAGGTTTTTCAGGCTCTTCATCTTGCTGTATTTGGGGGCTTATGACCTTTCCAGACCTTAAGGTGATGGCGTTCACCTGTTCTTCAACTCCCCTCTTGCCTGGATTTATTTATGTATCACTAGGAAGCGTTCCTGGTGGTCGATTCAATAAGGTATTAGCAATTTGCCCTATTTGGTTCTCCAGATTCTGGATAGAAATAGCCTGGCTTTGGCATATAAGAGCTTGGTTTTTGCACATAAGCCTCAACTCCTCCAATTCAGATTTTGCATTCGAAGATAGACCTGCATCATGAGTTTGGTGTTGAAGTTGGAGTTGTTGTCTTGGTGCAAATTGTTGCTGAAACCAGGAGGGTTGAATTTTTTTGCTCCAAACTTTTGGAACGGCTGTTGCATCGCATTCTGATTGTTGCTCCATCTGAAGTTAGGATGATTCCAGTTGTCAGGATAATAAGTGTCTAGAACTGGTTGCTGCGATCTCTGAAAGTTGCTCACAAACTGAGCTGAGTCAATAGATATAGCGCATTGCTCCATCACATGCGGACCTGCACATAGCTCATAAACACTAATTATCTGCTTAACACCATAGTTAGCCAGAGAATCGATCTTCATAGACAATGCCTTTAGTTGAGCAGTGATAGCCGTAGCTGTATCCACTTCAAGAGCTCCTGCTACCTTGCCCTGTGGACATCTCTGGGTTAGATACTGATATTCATTAGCAGCCATCAGTTCAATTAGATCATAAGCTTCCTCATAGTTCTTTGCCCATAATGCTCCGCCTGATGTTGCATCAAGCATTGGTCTGGACTGTGCTCCCAACCCATTCTAAAAACAAGTGATGATCATCCAATCAGGCATTCCATGATGAGGACACTTCCTAAGCATCTCCTTGTAGTGCTCCCAAGCTTCACATAGCGATTCTTCCGTTTGCTGCGCAAATTGAGTAATGGCATTCCTGAGTGCAGCTGTCTTCGCCATAGGGAAGAATTTAGTAAGAAACTTTTGAGCAAGATCTTCCCAAGTAGTAATTGAACCAGTTGGTAGAGAGTGTAATCAGCTCTTAGCCTTGTCCCTTAGAGAGAATGGAAACAGTCTCAGCTTCACAGCATCTTCAGAAACACCATTAAACTTGAAGGTGTCGCAGATCTCAATGAAATCCCTAATGTGCATATTGGGATCTTCCGTTGGAGAACCCCCAAATTAGACTGAATTTTGTACCCATTGAATTATGCCAGGCTTGATCTCAAAGGTATTAGCTGTGATAGCTGGCCGGACAATGCTAGATTAAAAGTTATTGATCTTGGGTTGAGAAAAATCCATCAAGGCTTTCATTCGTGCTGCTGGATCTCCCATTGTAATGAGTACCTGAAACACAAACAAATAAACCATGAGAGTAAAAGAGTCCAAGTCAGTCAACTTTAATGACCACTGATGATAAGCACATAAACTAAAAATTAACAACGAGTCCTCGGCAACGGCACCAAAACTTGTTAGGGCGAAAATACACGCTAAATTACACGCAAGTATACGCGTTCGCAAGTAGTATAAGATATAAATAAGATTCGTTCCCACAGAGACTAGTTTAGGTTAAGTTCAATTTATGCATCTATGCAACAATGTATGGTTATCGCTCAATGCTAAGATAAATAACAAATTGAGTTTTTACTAAACTAAGAGATTAAACTAACAATTATAACTAAGAGAATTAAGGTTGAATTACTATATATGACAAACATGGGATTCTAACTTCATTAGATACTTCATTAAATAGCCTTATTGTTCTTAACCTTAGCATGTGATGGTGATGACACTAATCAGATAACACGAAACTGATAAACGCCAACTTTCGTTGTACGAGTACCATTCTACCAGACATCCAAAAAAGAGATACAAGCTGAATAGGCACCAATATATTGAGACCCTATATGTCTATAGAATTTGACAACATAACGGTTTAAGCACAAGTTATCTATCTTGATTACATAGGGCAAGTAAAATAGTTAGAGTTACCCACTAATCATGCATACAATACATGAACCTATGCTAGCATGGCAAGTTCTAAACCTCTATATTCACTGTCGCTCCAATAGAGATTAACACGCTATCTTATATGTTAGCTACGCACATAAGACAAATAAGCACAACCAATACCAGGATATCATACAATCACCACACACCAAGAGATCAAAACAACTAACTATTGAAATTCATAAGTAAATCCACTAGAATCCCAGGATAACGATTAGCCCATAATTAAACTCATCATCACCATGGGTTTCAATGAAAGCATGGTATAAAACAAGGTCTTAATAAACTGAATAATAAGTAAAGTATGAATAAACGAGATCTAGGTTCAACAAGAACGAAAACGAGCATCCAAAGTTACAACTAATTCAAAGAATCACAAGTTAAAAATAAGATCTTCTTTTTCGGAGTTGTTTTGTGTTTCTAGGTCTTCTCCTTGGTATCCCAATCTTCCCGGATAATGAAAACCCTTTTTTTTAAGTATATATACGCCCATATTGGACCCGGACCCTTAATATCGTTAAATTCCACTAAAAAAAAACTTTTTTAGCAAAATCAGCGAACTCGGCCGCACGCTAATGCGCGCGGCCTCGCGGTACACCAGGAGGGCGCCTCCTCCAGCAGGCGGGCGCCTCCTCCAGCAGGCGGGCGCCTCCTCCAGCAGGCGGGCGCCTGCAGCCTGTCTGGAAAAAATCTGATGAATCTTGTTTTGGCCACAACTTGAGTTCTACTCGTCAGAATTAGGCGATTCAACTGCCCACGCGAAGCTAACGAGATTCTCTACAACTTGACAATGGACTTGGCTTCCAATTCTGATCACTTTTTATCATATTTCCTTTAAAAGCTCATTTCTTCCTTTAACTGATACCTGAAATACAATAACACAAAAACACATCAAAATACCAACAACTTGAGTCCAAAACACCAATTTAAGCTTGTAATAAAGCGTTCCAAGTGGATATAAAATCCACTTATCAGTGGCGCGTGGTTGCCAGTTTCCGTGTGGTCGTGTTCCGTTGCCTGTGATGCTGTGTTTGTTTGCGTGATGTTGATTTAATTATTCAGAAATTTTGTTGAAAATTTCGAATGAATATTTATTTTATTTTATTTGTTTGAATTATTTTAATAAAAGTTTCGAATAAATTCCTGAAATTATTGGAATTAATTTCGAGAATATTTTAAATCTGTAGAATTTATTTGGACACTTGAATAATATCGGGCATTAATAATATTACCGCCGTCAGCGATGAGCCTCGGCGAGCCGACAGTGGACAATGATGATTAATTATGAGTCCCAAACTATAAATAAATAAAATTAGTTATAAAATAAAGTCCGAAACAAAAATGAATAATAATAATTAATAAAGTGAATTCATATCGGTGGATGGGATTGATAAATGGATTTATGAATTGCTTGATGTTGCGTTGTTGTTGTGATTGACGTTGAGTTGATTTCGACGGGTAGGCCGATAAACAAAGGAGATGTTGCCCGATTTTTGGGAAATTGAATCTGAAAATACGGGAGCGTAACCCGCAATTATCAGAAACATCGAATAACTATATATAATTATATTATATAAATTTAATTGCGGTTGAGACAAGATAATTTAAAAATAATTAATTACCCTGTTTTTCAAAACGATGAGTATACGTACTTTCCGAAAGTGAACACCGAACTGAGTTTCAAAGATATGGACCATAATTGCTATGTGTATTTCAATAATACCTATAAATATGAGACGGGATATAAAATCATATGGGTAGAAGTGATAGCGATTTGATGTTAAGCTTAAGCGATTATTTGAATTAGGGTATTTCAACCCTGTAGATCCTAGACGGAAAACCCGAATATCGACATCGAACTAGGAATGATCTAGTGATTAGACATCGAGATCAACGAAGTTCCAATCGAAGGGCCTGAGGGTTGGGATCATATCCAAAATGGGATAGTAGTTTGACGATAAAGCCGAACGTTCAAGTTGAACCAAATTCAACTAGTAATAGCGATTAAAGCTTATTGAGGCAAGTATTCCTGAACTTTCTTTTAAAATACTGCAAATATTTCTTCGTTCCTATTCAAAGTTTAGAAGAGTTAAATGTTTTATATTTCGCTGTAATTACTCTTATTATGCATGTTCTTTTCATTATTGTTCCTATAATTCGATTGCTCTCTTGCTAAACTAACCATTCTTTCGGGTTATTTGCGAACCCTGAATTGGGATGTTTTGAATTCAAAATGATTTGACATCAAAATACTCTACGGGCTGAATATTAATGTGTGGGATTAAATGTTCTTAATCCTAAGAACCGGGATATAACCGAATCCTTGAGATGGGCCGTAGAGCCCGGGTACCCGACTAGATCCATACATGTAGGTATAGATCTGTACTGTATCCTGGCTGATTAGCAGGATATAGGTGCGAACTAGTGTCCGGTCTAATTTGTTGTTGATCGCCATTAACGACATTCTCTCTCGAAAAGTTTATGATTCCAAAACCGGACAAAACCCTGATTCAGGAGATGAATCGGGGAATCGCTTGTCACTTTTGGATTTATAATTAAAGGCTGGTGACGACCAACGTTTATTCGCTCAACTCACTCAAATGAATAGAATTGTTTAAAACTATCTAAAGCTTTTGTTCGGAAATTTTCCTTTGTTATTAATATTTGAAACTCAAATTATATACTTGCTCGGCATTTTTGGCTCACTCTTGCTTTGTAATTCTTATTTCTTCCAAAAGCAGATAATGATAAAAGTGAATAGCTTTTGATAGATAGTAGAAGTTAGAGAGATCTCCGCTGCGAGAGGACGAAGATGTTAGGAAAATGAGACAAGAGCATTAGCATAATGGTATTTACACTGGTATGGTAATTGCTGTGAATTGTAGAAGGTTAGATTCTTGTTTCATACCATAACCTGTAAACGATCCGACTTGAAGGGGTTAATTGAATATTATTTTATTTTATGTAAAGATTGTTTCGTGACACCAAATCTTGACCCCGGATTTGGGTTGTTATAAGTTGGCATCAGAGCTACAGGTTATTGGTCACTGAAATAAGAATAGGTCAGGATAAGATATGAGTGGTTGGCCGTACAAGAGAGGAAAGACCCTAGGCATACTCATGTTAAGTTGAGTTGAGTGCGAATTAGGGTTAGTAGATCCGATATGCAGTTGGTAAGATAGGATTGTTGAGAAAAATGTAAGGCGAATATAGCAACGCTATAGATATATTGAGTTCTCAGAACATATAGTAACGAGGAATCGACAGATCGAAGGAGACTGGGTATGTTACCCTATTTTTCATGTGGTTTTAAAGAAAAATACAATTGAGTCTTGTGAGAACTCCGTGTAAGAGAGGCTATGTGAGTTTTAGTATGATTTAACTTAGAATTAGGTAGTTGAACAAACTTCACGCCAAAGGCAACCAGTTGATGGAAGCTGATGAAGAACCAACGTTGCACATTTTGAAGGCATCACCGTTGCGAGAAGATTCTTATCACTTATCAGGATCTACGCAAGGAATGATATTTACCTTACTAGATATATGTAAGACTAACAAGAAGGTGCGACCCTATCTATAGACCGAACGTTGAATCGCCTGCGTGGTTGTAAGCATAACGTCAAGGACGATGATAAGAATGTCAAAGATAGTACCAGACGTCAGCATTGGGTTAGAGTTACAAATAAAATGGTATACAACGGTAAATGAAGTTTTGTTGACTAATAAATGCGAATGGAATCCAAGGAAAAAATAGAAGATGTACCAAAGGGGAGAGACCCTTATATGGGCATTCTTTTAATTAGATAATTCATTAGCGGATCATAAAAATAGCAAGTAACTTATATAGTAATGACGACCAAATATTTGATTTCCAAAACTTTAAAATGAGAATTCGAAAAAGATTTTCTTAATCAACTTTTAGAAAATCTTTGCATAAAATGAGTTTCACAATTTGGTTGTCGAATTACTACTTAAGTTCTTGTTATTACGAACAGAAAATGACCTAAAAGGATAATGGATCTAGACTCAGTGTTGTTAGTTTGAAGGACTAAGTAGACCCACTAGCAGGAAGAAAGTTTAAAGTTTTCCGTGAAAGACGAAAGTAAATTTTATTTAATAATATCAATAATTGAATCAACATGTTAAAATATTATTTACCCAATTTATGAAATTATTAAAATTTGTTAAGATTCGTGATTCGAACGGATGGAGGATGATTGAAGAAATGAAAGAATCTTCCAGATGATTGGTGAAGGATTGTATTTCTATCGACGAAGTTGAGGCGTTGCGTAATTGATGATTATTCTACTTGGCATAGACGAAATCGGAAGTATTGATTATAAATTTTGTAAGGACACGATTATGATCGAATCATAAAGGTATTTAATTTAAAGGCATTTTCAAACGGCATTCTGAAGTGATGATGTGACTTGAACTGTGAATATGTGTTCGAATGATCTCTAAAGGTATACTTAAGTGAAGCGGGGACGGTGACCAACACTGACATTCTTTCCTCTAATACGATAGCGTATGTTCTTCTTGATTCTTAAATATATATGGGCTTCTTTTATTGATAAACTATATGAGGCGGAAACGAAAGAAAATTTATTGTATTTCTTCTAAATTATTTCTCTTCTTAAAATATTGCTTCCTGATTGAGACAAATAATTTTGTGAAGTGACGCTTTGTCAAAATGAAGAAGAGTCTGGTGGGACGCCACCTAATCATGTGTTGTATGCCATATAGTACAAAAGAATGGCCATCTTGAGTACGAATATGGTTGTCTCATTCTTCACTCATTCTTCTTCCTTCAACTTATTGATTTATAGATTCTCCTGATTGATTTGTCCATTGTTATTCCTCATCCAGTTTTTCAATCAAAATCATATTCACAAACTCTTTTCTTGCGTAAAGTCCGTTCTCTGACGATTTCAAAAGAAATGGAATAGTCCCGTGTAACAGGTAGAATTACATATCGAATATAGATATGATTGCAAGCCAATAAATGGTAGACATTTGCAAGCAATGAAGAATGGATACACCGAGAAGCGGTCGTGGCAAAGATATCAAATTAGACAGTTGTTCGTGTTACGAGGATCTCATCAATATGGTAGATTACATTAACGTGATGCACTTCAAATCAGAAGATTTCGACGTGAAATGAATGGTTAGCGGACCGTAACAAATAATTTAGTTATAAAATAAGGAAGTAAGGTTGTTTGCATCAGAAAAAGTGAATGAGTGTCGGGACGACAATCTAAGATCAAGGGAATTCTAAACACTAACTCAGATAAGCAACTGATACATGAAGCATCCCTTCGTCGCGAGAAGATATTTGTCATAAAGATTCAAGATCGAAGAAATCTTAATTGCAGCTAAATCTCGAACGTGTTCTTCAAGAGATTGTGAAGTTCTCTAACTTAAGTAAATGAATGATGGCAAATTTAATACCCATAAGCGGGTCAACGACGAAAGTTCGATACGGGAACAAAAAGGGGAGATGTAGGAATGGTTAATCGACTGTGAAATCTTTTAAGGAATAATGATCTGGCGATTGAGTTTCCACCAGATTATGACGATAATAATGAAAACCATGCATGGTTATTAAAAGATAAATAGATTAGTTAATGAAATTGAATGTGTATCGTCAAGGATGGAGGAATTGATGTGATTAGTTGAAGAATGCAGTATAATTCTCAAAAGTAACTGTACACAATTAGTAATGACCAGAAATAAGTTAAAATACTCGCGAAATAAAATTTTGAGAAAGCAACGAGATAAATTTTAAGTTCATTAATAACAATTTGTAATATTCTGGGAAAAAAACTGAGAAAGGAATGGTTATATTAATTGTTAGGTCTCAATATGTTTGTAGAAGGGGGGTTGAATACAAACAATACCATTTAATTGAATAAAATGCGGAATAAAAAAGTGAAACAAAATTCAAGTTAAATAAAATTATTATTAAACTTGAAAGGTGTTACAACAACGGTATCGTTTACAAGGGATTAATTTCAAATCAATTATCACAAATCTAGAATAAATTCAACATGAACTTTTTCTATTTTTGCAATAAAAAGGATCAAATGCTATAAGCGATTTGAGATTAAGTTCTAGGGATTTTGATCTGCTAGATTGTTACACAAGAACAAGATAAATAATTCTAGTGGTTTGGATTTAACTTTACAATCTAGAATTTTGATCTTGAATAAAGCAGATGAAAAATGAAATGATTTGCTTTTGTTTCTGCTGTGTTCTTGACTTGTGTGTTCTGTATAATTAATAGAATGAATGTTTTCTGCTTCTTTTATCAAAACAGCCGAATGGAAATGAATTGCAATGACAATCCCTTGGCTCAGCAAGACAATCGGTAGAACTATCTTTAGAGCTAGCAAGACAATCAGAATGAACTAGCAAGACTTTCGGTAGGACAATCAGATTATTTTTGCTGAAAATAAATAGATTTAAATCCTATAATAATTCTGGTAAGACAATCCTTTTGAATTAGCATGACTTTCGGTATGACTATTGATTGTCATACCGATTGTCATACTAATACAATCAGTTGTCTTGTTGAATTAAAACAGATTATTAAACTAATTTAAATTCTGAAAATTCTTAATATTAATTCAGAATTAATTAATCAATTAATTCAATTAATCAAATAAATTAATCTTTGAAGATATAATTTATTTTCTTAATTAAATTATATGACTTAATTAATTAATAGAGAATTAATACTAATCTTGAGCAGCATCCATTCTTCTGTATATCTTCTGAAAATCACTGAAATATATGAATCAATTCCACCACTTTAATGTTGACACTCGATGTACTGTCTGATTCATGAGTGACTAACTTCCGTGACGTTTCTTCATGACTTGACCTTGATACTCTTGATTTTCTTCAGACTAAATCCTTGTAATTAATTGATACCCTGACGAGATCTCTGTCACTTGATTAAATCCACAATCTTGATTTATATCACTGAGGCTTGATCAATTGCTTGAGCTTCTTCCAGTGAATTAAGTCATCAAGTCTGTAGATGAACAATGCTTCTTAATCCTTTGACATATGTTACTCTGTGAGATCTCTCTGACGATAGATCCACTATTTACTTATTACATTCTTATTTGAGTTGAGTTAAATCCTCGAATAAACAAATAGGCTATGACATATGCCTTTCATTAATCATCGTTGATTTCAGACCCAATTTCAATTAAAAAGATGTACGTTGTGCCAGTTAATAATACATATGCTGATGAAAATGATATAGTTTGATTTATGGTGAATGGATAAATTTGGTTGATGGAAGTGGATGAGTATGATTGTGGATGCTTTGAGTGATTGATGGTGTCGGCTTGAGTCCGACTGGTAGTCGATGATATAGGGGAAGTGCTGCCCAAATTTTCAGAAATTACCATACTTTTAAGGATAAAGAAGTATATTTTCATTTCCATTGGTACTCCAAGTGATTGAGATCTCGGTTCTTGAGAAAGTTGTTATGACCAAACCGACTTTATGTAATTGGTCTTTGATTTCATTTAGCTAGTCAACACTTGGTTTAATTGATCAATTAAAAGAGTTAATTGATTAACTTTACCAACTAATGGGTAGTTAAATGGAGATCGATTCCAATTAGATTGAGTCAAGATCTGACATGATTTTCAGATCCGAAATCAAAGTGATTAGCAATTTGAAGGAAGTAATGGCATTAGCAGAAATCGGAAGTTTAGTAGAATTAGCGCAATATTATCGCAAGTTGGTGCGAGATTGTATCCAGATGAATATGACCTTTGCAATAAATAAGAAAAATAAAAAGTTATTGGTACATGCTAGTAAGAATAATATTTTCAAGAACTTAAGGTTCAAGAACACAGCAAAGAGATTCTATCATTTGTAATAGCGTTCTAGGAAGGACTTGGATGTATACTCATATCGAATGACGATTTAATGGAAGCTACTGTAAATTCATGGAGAGAACATTTGCAAGAACTGAAAATCTAAAATAGAGCAAAGGAATGTCACCATCTGTAATAATACTCCATGAAGGACATGAATGTACATCCATGTCCAATTACGATTTCATGGAAGATGCTGTAAAATACTGGGAAACTCGCAAATCCAAGTATCCGATGTAAGATAGAGACTGACGAAGTCTGCATGTGAACTAAGGAAAAATAAATGTTGATCAAATGGGGAAATCCAAATATGCGATCAGTGATGATTTAAGCGAGGCTAAGAAGAATAAGTATTGATGAATTTTAATAATTCTGTTAGTAAGAATTTAAACATTATAAATAAAACCTTCATTCCAGTGTTAACTTCAAAAATGGCTTATCTAATAATGAACATATTAATATTATCAAGAAAAAGAAAAGAAATTTCTTATGTTTAAAAGAGATCATGAACAACGAGAAAGGAGAACTAATTAAGACAAGAAATGGAATCAAAAGGATGATAAGTAAATTTTATAAAATGATCCAGGATATAAGCCAGTTGTGAACGTCAGTTGTGCCAGAACTAATAGGAGAATGAAGTAAAACACCGGTAACTGAAGATAAGAATTTCATTCGAAGGATGCGTGTACGCAGGGAAGATTAACCAAAGGTATTAGTGGAAAACTGTTAGGGAAGAACGTTACAATGAATCTCAAGATGGAATTCTTTAGAATTAAAGTGAAGTCCCAAAAGTTCGAACGAATGATTTACCAAGGTTACCTCGAGGAATGAAGAAAAAAATTTCTCGTCGGTTATTGCATAGAGTGGAGCTGGTGTCAAAAGCCCTGTATCACATGACCCAATAGGGATGAAGTAACGAGTTAAAAGAAACTCCAGGAATGTGGAATGAAGGAATAAGAAGTGTTTCGCGCTATGCACAAAAATGATCATGGGAAAAAAAGAATGGAGGTATGAAGTTACACATTGATTATCAGAGGTGGTAAGTCTGGGGTTTAAATGAACATAGTGTATTGTTGTGAATATGTTGTGAACTTGATGATTTCATTAACAAAACACCTTAGTAGATTTAACTTAGTGAATAATGTAGCACTCGACGGATAAGGAATATAGTCCCGACGAATGACTCAATATAGCCCCAACGGATGATGATTTATTATCCATCGAGTGAGTAGCTTATGTAACAACAAGTCATGTAGCACATTTCTGCAAACACCTTTGTTTAGATTCTGGAGTAGCATATAAGTCATGTTGACTTTAATTAGATATGCAGAATAGGTTGATTAATTGTACATAGATGATGTCTTGTAATTTTGCATAAATGAAATAAAGTCAAGTGCCAGAAAGCTACCCGACGGATGATAAACAATGCTACTCGACGGATGATCAACAAGGCAACCCGACGGATGATCATGTACCTGACGGATAATCAATTCAAACATCTGTTGACAGTGACAACACGGTCACATACGTCGAGTGTATGCAAAAGGAATGTGGAAGCCTATTCAATTGGGTTTTTGAGAACAAAGAAGCATTTCCATTATTATGCTATTATGAAGATATTCAAAGATGCCGGAATAGAATAATGAAGTAGCATAGTATTAGACTTGATAGGTTTTGTTTTATTATCTTGTCTTATTATTATGTAATCTTGGTGATATATAAACCAAGAGTAGCAATTAGAACAACAAGAAGACTAAGCAAGTAAATTCTTAGAGAAACATTTATAAGCTGTATTCTTAGCATTTCTCTGTAAGTTTAGTTGTTCTTATTGTGTAAACAGCTGTGAGCTATTCAAGCTTCACAGAGTTCTCTCGATATATATATATATATGTATATATATATATGGTGGATAATTTCTAATCTACCAGAAAGTTTTAAAAACTTGTGTTTTATTACTTTGTGTTTTGATTCATATTAACTTGTTATTCTGCACTTTGCAAATCAAAACACTGTCATATATATCTTAAGTTAGAACATTTTATATTTCTGAAAAAGGTTCAAGAATTCCATCCAACTCCCCTTCTGTAATTCTTGTTGCATTGTTAGGGACTAACAATTGGTATCAGAGCAAGCTCTTGAAGAACAAAGAGTTTAAAGATCACAACAAACAACAAGATGAACAAGAAGGATATTGGAGTCAAGATTCCTTTTCTGGACAAAGATAATTACCATCACTGGAAGGTTAAGATGCATCTTCATTTACTTTTTCAAGATGAGGCCTATGTGGATTGCATAGAGAGAGGTCCTCATATACCAATGGGAGCTGCAACTAGAAATGAGCCATCAGTTCCCAAGCCAAGGCATGAATGAGATCAAACCTAAGAAACAGAAAAAGAAAGCTAACAAGGCAGGACCCAAGGAAACTTGGGTACCAAAATCAACTTGATTTGATTTTAATGTGTGCAGGGAAACAAAAACTATCTATGGTACTTGGATAGTGGTTGTTCAAGACACATGACTGGAGATTCTACCCTGCTCACAGAGTTCAAGGAGAGAGCTGGCCCAAGTATTACTTTTGGAGATGACATCAAGGGTTACACTGTGGGATATGGCTTGATTTCAAAAGACAATGTCATCATTGAGGAGGTGCCTTAGTGGATGGTCTCAAGCATAATTTGTTGAGTATCAGCCAGCTGTGTGATAAAGGCAATTCAGTAACCTTCAACTCAGAAGCCTGTGTTGTGACAAACAAGAGAAGCAACAAAGTGGTTCTCATTGGAGTGATAAAAGGAAATGTGTACTTAGCTGACTTCATTTCATCAAATGCAGAATCTGTTACTTGTCTTCTCAGTAAAGCAAGACAAGATGAAAGTTGGCTATGGCACAAGAAGCTATCCCATCTAAACTTCAAGACCATGAATAAACTTATAAAGAAAGAACTGGTTAGAGGCATTCCTCAAGTGGAGTTTTCTAAGGATGGACTATGTGATGCTTGCCAAAAGGGAAAGCAAATTAAAGCAACATTCAGAAAGAAGCTTGATTCAACAATTGAAGAACCTTTGCAACTACTACACATGGATTTGTTTGGAATAGTCAATGTGTTGTTCATCTCAAGGAAAAGATTTTGCCTAGTAATTACAGATGATTTCTCAAAGTTCTCTTGGACATATTTCCTTAAGTCCAAAGATGAGGCTAATAAAATCATCATCAATCACATAAGGCAAGTTAGAAGAATCAGGAGTGACAATGGAACTAAGTTCAAGAATTCTGTCATGAGAGCATTTTGTGAAGAAAATGGGATTTTGCATGAGTTTTCAGCAGCAAGAACTCCACAACAAAATGGAGTAGTAGAAAGAAAGAACATATCACTAATTGAAGCTGCAAGGACAATGCTTGAAGAATCTAAGTTACCAACATATTTCTGGGCTGAAGCTGTGAATACTGCATGCTATACTCAGAATATTTCTCTGGTTAATCAAGCAAAATGCATGACTTCCTATCAATTGTTCAAGAACAAGAAGCCAACTCTAAATTTTCTTCATGTCTTTGGCTGCAAATGTTATATCTTGAGAAATCAAACTGATCAGAATGGGAAGTTTGATGTTAAAGCAGTTGAAGGATTTTTTGTTGGATATGCTGTTGGTAAAGCATATAGAGTCTATAATCTGAGAACCAACATTGTTGTGGAATCAATACATGTTGTGTTTGATGATAAAAATATTGAAGGACTGGAAGATGGAGATCACCATGAGAGCCTCAAAATTGACAATGTGGAGATGGTTAGTGATGACAGTGATGATGAAAGTGATCAAGAAATAGTATCAAAGGATAATGCAGAAAAATCCACTACCAATGAAGCACAAAATTCTACATCAGTCGAGTTGCAAATTGCTTTATCCGTCGGGAGATAATCTGCTTTATCCGTCAGGAGACAACCAGCTTCATCCGTCGGTACTCAAAATTCACCATCCGTCGTGTCATCAAAAGAAGCTGAAGGTCGGAATATATCACTTACAGAAAGTTCTCTTTTCTCAAATCAAAGACCCATAAACTCAGGGGGAGTTTTTAATAATCAAAACTCTATCACACATCAAGACAACAATGAGGCCTCTTCATCTAGAGCTATTCTACCTCAACAAAGGAAATGGACAAAGGATCACCCCTTTGAGCTTATTTTTGGTGATGTATCTTCTAGAGTTCAAACAAGGAGAGCAACTCAAGAAGAATGTCTATATAGCAGCTTCCTCTCTAAGGAAGAACCAAAAAAGGTAGAAGAAGCTTTGTTGGATCCTGATTGGATTTTAGCTATGCAAGAGGAGCTAAACCAATTTGAAAGGAATAAGGTATGGAAGCTGGTGCACAAGCCTAAAGGGAAGAATTCAATAGACACCAAATGGGTATTCAGAAACAAGATGGATGAAAATGGCATAGTAGTCAGGAATAAAGCTAGATTGGTTGCTAAGGGCTACTGTCAACAAGAAGGAATAGATTTTGATGAAACTTTTGCTCCTGTTACAAGACTTGAATCCATCAGAATCTTCTTAGCCTATGCAGCCTATTCCAATTTCAAGGTCTGTCAGATGGATTTCAAAAGTGCCTTTCTGAATGGAGATTTGGAGGAGGAAGTCTATGTCAGTCAACCTCCTGGTTTTGAAGATCCAAATTTTCCAGAATATGTCTACTATCTTTTGAAAGTACTTTATGGACCAAAGCAAGCACCTAGAGCCTGGTATGACACCTTGTCAAAGTTTCTTTTAGAGAATCACTTCACTAGAGGTACTGTAGTCAAAACTTTATTCTTTAGAAATGTTAATGGCTCTAGTATACTTGTCCAAATTTATGTAGATGACATTATTTTTGGCTCTACGGATGAAAAAGTTTGCAAAAAGTTTGCCAAATTGATGCAAAGTAAGTATGAAATAAGCATGATGGGAGAACTAACTTACTTTCTTGGTTTACAAGTTAAGCAAGTTAGTGATGGAATACTCATTAGTCAAACTAAATACATTTATGATCTTTTAAAGAAGTTTGATCTAATGGATTGCACATCTGCAAAAAACTCCCATGGCCACTGCAACTAAGCTTGAATTAAACACTACTGAAAAGTCAGTGGATATTTCAAGCTATAAGGGCATGGTTGGCTCATTTTTGTACTTAACAGCTAGTAGGCCAGATATAATGTTTGCTACATGTCTTTGTGCTAGATTTCAGGCTGATCCACCAAAACTTGGCATTTGGTACCCTAGAGATTCTGGTTTTGATCTGACTGGTTATTCAGATGCAGACTATGCAGGTTGTAAAATTGTTAGAAAAAGTACAACAGGAACCTGTCAATTTCTAGGAAACAAGCTTGTGTCCTGGTTCAGTAAAAAGCAAAATTCAGTTTCTATTTCTACATCTGAAGCTGAATATATTGCTGCTGGCAGTTGCTATGCACAGATTTTGTGGATAAAAAACTAATTGCTAGACTATGGTCTGCAAGTTGAAAGGATTCCTATTTTCTATGATAACACAAGTACATTTTCCATCACTGAAAATCCAGTACAGTATTCAAGAACAAAGCACATAGACATCAAGTACCACTTCATAAGGGAACATGTAATGAATGGTACTGTGGAACTACATTTTGTTCCAAGTGAAAAGAAGCTTGCAGATATATTTACTAAGCTACTGGATGAATCCACCTTTTCAAGGTTGGTAAGTGAGTTAGGTATGCTTAATTACTCTTGAATCTTTACAGATAATTTCCAAGTTGTAATGGAGCCAGAAATCTAATTGATTTTCCAGTCTTGGATGAAATTTTGGCTAAGTCAAAATTTACATCTCGACGGATGATCATTATCCATCGAGTTTGATCATCCGTCGGAATACTATTTGTTAATAAAATCAATTATTTTTTTGGAATATTTTATGACTCGACGGATAAATGATTTATTCTCATTCGTCGAATTGTCTTACTTTTAACCGTTGATTCTCTGAACATTATCCATCGAGTATACTTACAGTTTGTAAGCATAACACGACGGATAATTGATGGAATTTTTACATTTTTTTAAACGGCTATTTTGGGAAATTCTTATTGGTCACTTTATTTTACTTTATTATTTTTGACAGTTATTTCTGAGTGAGTATAAAAGCATAATTCATTTCCATTGCTTTTCTTTTTACCATTCTCAAATCATCTGCTCAAACTTCTCTCTTTCTCAAAAGCACTTACTCTCTCTCTCTCTCTGCAAGTTCTTACTCTCTAACAATGGCATGAGTCGTCAAGATAATGTCTCAAATTGGATTTATCTATGAGAAGAAAAACTTCACTGTTCTTGTGAACAATGGGATTCAACAGTCTGGCGACTACCACAAGATGATGGATTTTGTGAAGAAATGCTAACTCAACTATGCCATGTTGGAATCACCCACCATATACTGTGAAGTTGTTGAAGAGATGTGGACGACTGCAACATACAACTCAACTGATAAGACTATCACTTTCACTATTAAAGGTAAGGAATTCTGTGTTAATAGTGACATTGTTAAAGCATGTTTCAAAATTCCTAATAATACTGTAACTTCACCACACACAGACACTGACATTGTTAATATGCTTAACTCCATGGGCTATGCACTCTCTAATTCTAAATTAAGTGAAATTAGGAGGTTGGGTCTTAGAAAGGAATGGAGTTATTTATGTGATGTAGTTACTAAGGTATTTTCTGGTAAAATCAGTAATTTTGATTCAGTTAATATCTCTATGCTTAACATGCTTTACATGCTTGTAACTGATAAATTTTTCAACTTTAGTGATCTTGTTATAATTGAGTTGGGGTTTAAATTAGGGGAGCTAAATAAGAGGCGTAAAAATGTTTACTATGCTAGATTTTTAATGATGATTGCTAACGCCTCTCTGAGGATATTGTGCTTGAGAACCCAACCAACAAATTAGATTGTTGGGTTCAAGAAAGGAGAATCATTTCAGATTTGAAAAGGCCAAACCAACACAAAGAGGTGCCACTCTTCTATTTTCCTGTTATGGAGGCACCTCACGTAAGTGAGGTAAGTTCATCTGTCTCTATTCTTCCAGTCTCACACACTTCTGTGCATTCTAGTGCAGCTATGGCAACTGTGTCATTGACCCAATAGTTGCCTACCCAAGCTGCCAAACCCAAAATTGCAAAAACCAAGACAAAGAAAGCCCCCTCTGGTGTCTCTCAAAAGATGTCAGTTATAAAATCCACCAAACCAAAAGTAGGGAGTGTGAAGGTGGATAATAAAGGTGAGGGACAGGGTGAACATTAAAGAAACCCTAAGGATAACGTTGGAGAGGTGAGTGTTTCCCAGCCTAGCCACATTATAGTTTCCCAACAAATTGCAGTGCTTAATAAGGATATAAGCTCATTGCTAGTTGCATCCTCCCAAAAGGATGTGACTATTGAACAAAGCTCTCAACCAATAGCACATGCCAAAAGGATAAGGGACACAAGCTCACCCTAAACCTATACTAGAAAGAAGGAACCAAAGACCCTTGGGGATACACAGGGCTCACACACTGTGCAAACTGGTGCTAAAAACACAGTCACTACACCTTCTCAAATTCAGTTTGATGTGGCTCCAAAAAATGTGGAGTCACGGCCAAAATCTCTAACAATTGAAGCCCCTGAAACACCAAACTCTCCCACACACTCCTTGGATGTTGACCTGATAAACACATCACTTCCAAATTCTCCATCTTTAACTCTCTTGGAGAAGCCAAAAATCCATGCAAGTGAGCATCATCTTTTAGATGATTTGTTGGCTCACTTGTCATTTCTTTCCGAGACTGTTGAGACATCTGTGCCAAAATTTATATCAATCTGCATAGAGTCTACAATAGTCTCCACTCCAAACTCATTTATTTCTTTTCTCTCGATGGATATTGTTCATCCGTCGAGTAGTGATTGTATCCTGACAGATAAGCTTAACAACAGTTATCCGTTTCTTCAGGATTGGCAAAAGTGAGTGTAAGGAGTCCCACCTTGGATGGTGAAGGTGAGGGTGGGGAGCCAAGGTGAGATCTTGATGCAACAAAAGAGATATCAAGAGAGAAATGCAGGTATATGAGTGATAAGGGTGGAAACCATTGCAAGTGAGTCAATGAGTGTCAATGATGCAGAAAGGAAAAGGCTAGTTCATCAAGAATATCAAGCTGTTATAGATTCCATTTCCCTGGATGCTGAGACATTTACTCACCCTGTGACAGCTTACTAAACTCTAGCTGTACAGGGCAATGAGTAGGCTGAAAGATTGCTAAACTTGGTGCATACAACACAATCTTTACAAAGAGCAAAGGATGCAATCACTGCTATGCCTTCCAACATTGGCAGTGATTTGGAACTGGATGAGACTTTTTTTAGGGATGATGGTGTTGATGGTGAGGAAGATAGCATAGACATAGGGGGAGATGCAGATATTCCTGCATGGATGCTCACAAAAGAATGCTCCTACTCACATCTCCAATTAAAACTTTTCAAGCTGATTCATGACACCCAAGCAGCCATTCAGGCATCTTTCAATGCCAGCACAAAGCAACTACTCAAAGCACATCTTGAAGCACTCCAGCTGTATAAGATTCAAGCCCTCCAACACAGTCAGAGTATGGATGCCATCAAGCAAGAAATTTCTGAAGTCAAGCAGGATGTTATAGAAAGGATGGATGCTAGACTCCCTGCAACCACAATGACTGAAATTGCTCACAAACTAAGGATGAAGGCTGATCTAAACAGAAAAGTTGAGGCCATGGACTCAAGACTATCTGTTGTAGTGAAGTCAATAGCCAAGATACTAAAAAATCAAGAAGCTCAGACTGTATTACTCCAACAATTGGTGGCAGCTCAACTCCCTTCCACACAACTTGATGATAACAAAAAGGGGGAGAAAGGATCAAGTGAGGGGGACAAACAGCTTAACATTCAAGTCAGTAAAGTAATTGTGCCTACAATTACTTTCACCAAGCCACCAATAACAAATAATATTGATCTAATAAATGAAGCAGCAACCACATTGAGAGCAGCTGAAAAGAAGCAGTTGAGTCCAATCAACTAGGAGAAAATTGATGAGGATATAAAAAGAGATTTGGGTTAGTAAAGGAGCTAGAAAAATCAGTCATTCATCACTCTAAAGTCAGGCAAATATCTGTGAATGAAATGAGCATGAAGAATCTGGAAATAGGACAGCCATCCTGCATCAAATCTCCAAAGGCTTAGCAAATTTTGAAGCCAAGGGTGAACTATCCAAAATCTTCACTAAATAACCCCTTGGACACAGTGTATGAGACACCAAAGCCTGATGAAAAGAAGCTGTTGGCCAGGTCTATAGCATTCTACAAGGATCCAACTGATTCAGCATTGAAAAGAAGAATTGCTAAAGTTTTCAGGAATCGTAAGGAAATTTGTGTGGTGGTTGGACACCCTCAATTTGCTGAAGCAAAGAGAGAAGAAAAGGAAAGATTGAAGCAAGAAAAGAAGCAAGCTGCTCTAGATGCTAAAAAGGTCAAACAAAAGAAGGAGCAAGCTGCTATCTTGGCCAAGCTACAAGCTGTGAAACCTACACAACAAGTTTCAGCACAACCATCTGAAACAGTTGAATCTAAAGATCAAGAAATGCAAAATGCACCTCCACAGACAAAGAAGCCAAGGTACAAGCAAAGAATCAAGAGAAAATTGGACTTTAGTGATGAGGATATGGAAGGGTACTTTCCCAAAGAGTCTACATCTACAACAACTCAAACATCCATGCCCTCTGTGGAACATGGAGAATTATCCATTTAAGAACTTTCATGGTGAACCTATCATTCCAAAGGATGAGCCAATAGACTGGGATAGTCTACCAATACCTGAACTCAATCTACCTCAATTTATGAAGCCAAAAAAGAGAAAGACCAGAGCAGTTAGAAAGTGAAGCCCTCCACTCTCAGATCCAAATCTCTAACCAAAGCCCAAACCAAAGTCAACAAGGGAGACCTAATGTACATCTGTGACATCAAGGAATTCTCAGATTTAAACCTCTATCTAGATGAACTGGAAGAAGTTAGAGGGATTGATGCTTAAAGGAATCTACCTGAAAGGTTAGTATTCAAGTACAAGGGAGGAAAAGAGATACAATGGCCACTTCACAGAATCCTTCAAGAAAGCCAATATGTGCTGATAAAGGTTTATTCATCCTTCAAGAAGAACTTTGGATTCAATGTGACAGCTAGAAGACTTGTTCTAAAGAAGATTGAAGAACTGAGGAGTATTAGAGCCATAGATGCACTCCCAAGGCTCTAATTATTCCTTACACAGGGAGTAGAGTGCATCTAAGGCCCTACTGGCTGATGGAATTCATGGATGATAAAGGAGTTAGAAGATTCTTCAGATTAGAAGACCAATTGAGCATCTCTAGCAATGAGACGCTTTTGGAAATGCAACAAATGCTAAATCTCTCAGAATCCGATGAACTGGAATTCCACAGATAGCTCCAAAATTAGATAGAAGAAAATAACAGAAAGCTTGGAAAGAGATCCAGATCTTCAAGGAAATAGATTAATCTGCTCAGGCTAGAGGAGCACCTTGAAAATGATTGTGAGCAAATCTTTGTACATTTTGTTAATTGAAGCACTTAATATTTTTATCTACTTCCATTTAAATTTGTATTTTTAGGGTGTTTTGTTATCATCAAGTTTCTCTTAATTTATGGCTACAATTCTAGTAGACATAAATTGGGGGGGGGGATTGTTGTGAATATGTTGTGAACTTGATGATTTTATTAACAAAACACCTTAGTAGATTTAACTTAGTAAAAAATGTAGCACTCGACGGATAAGGAATATATCCCGACGGATGACTCAATATAGTCCCGACGGATGATGATTTATTATCCATTGAGTGAGTAGCTTATGTAACAATAATTCATGTAGCACATTTTTGCGAACACCATTGTTTAGATTATGGAGTAGCATATAAGTCATGTTGACTTTAATTAGATATGCAGAATAGGTTGATTAATTATACATAGATGATGTCTTGTAATTCTGCATAAATGAAATAAAGTCAAGTTCCATAAAGCTACCCGACGGATGATCAACAATGCTACTCGATGGATGATCAACAAAGCAACCCGACGGATGATCATGTACCCGACGGATAATCAATTCAAACATTTGTTGATAGTGACAACGCAGTCACATGCGTTGAGTGTATGCAAAAGGAATGTGGAAGCCTATTCAACTGGGTTTTTGAGAATAAAGAAGCATTTCCATTTTCATGCTATTATGAAGATATTCAAAGATGCTGGAATAGAGTAATGAAGTAGCATAGTATTAGACTTGATAGGTTTTGTTTTATTATCTTGTCTTATTACTGTGTAATCTTGGTGATATATAAACCAAAAGTAGTAATTAGAACAACAAGAAGACTAAGCAAGTAAATTCTCAGAGAAACATTGGTAAGCTGTATTCTTAGCATTTCTCTGTAAGTTTAGTTGTTCTTATTACGTAAGCAGCTGTGAGCTATTCAGGCTTCACAGAGTTCTCTCGATATATATATATATATATCTACTGGATAATTTCTAATCCACCAGAAAGTTTTAAAAACTTGTGTTTTTATTACTTTGTGTTTTGATTCATATTCAACTTGTTATTCCGCACTTTGCAAATCAAAACACTGTCATATATATCTTAAGTTAGAACATTTTATATTTCTGAAAAAGGTTCAAGAATTCCATTCAACCCCCTTATGTAATTCTTGTTGCATTGTTAGGGACTAACATATATCAGGAGTAGTTAGATAGTGTAATTGTATTTATTGATAACATCCTCGGCCATTCAAGAACTAAGGAAGACTAAAGTTGAATATCTGAAGATATGTCAGCGAAAGGTTGAAAAGTAGCAACTGCGTTCTACGCTTTAACGGTATGAACTTTAGTCATAATTGATTATGAGCTACGAAAGTATGGTTAATTACCAACCAAGCAAGATCCATTTAGAAACAGATGTCTTGAGTAGAAAAGAAAGAGTGAATGTCACTAAGATGGCTGGGGAATGGATAAAGGAATTGGAAAAGTTAGAAATTGAAGAACATGTTTTGATCCGGCTTCAATGGGTTAATTGAATATTATTTAATTTTATGTAAAGATTGTTTCGTGATACCAAATCTTGACCCCGGATTTGGGTTGTTACACTCAACCTCTCGACGTTTGATCTTTCTACTTCCTTACTTCTAATCCTAACCCTCTACCCATTCCCGTCAATCTAGGCTTGTGTCAGTGACTTATAACCTGTAGCTCTGATACCAAACCTGTGGCGCCCTCCAAATCCGGGTCAGAAGTTTGGGGTCCACACACACACACACCTTATTTATAACATGCTTATAACAATAATAAAGATAATAGTTATATGCAGTGACCCTACTTACCAACTACCACGGATCGCAACAGGTTAAAGTATGCACACAAGCCACACATACACACTTATATTACAAACGCCCAAATCCCAACTACTTAAACTTACAACTGAATATTAAACATTATTATAAACTACACAAACTTAAACTATTCCAAAAGCCGTTAGCTAGCTTATTCCGATCAACCTGGAATCCTAGATCTCGCACTGGATTAGGGATCCTCGCTACCAACCGGTTCCTTCTTAACTGGAAAAGAGTATAAACAAAATCGCACAAATGAGCTAACTAGCTCAGCAAGTCACATTGACAATACTGAGAATAAATAATGATCAAGTAAAATGAGTTAAGGTATCAAGTGAACAATGAATAATGATTTAGAATTGGATATTAGATTTTTATTTTAAAAACCAAGGTTATGCTGCTGATCAGTCACGCACTAACCCCGGGCAAGGCACACAACTCTGCTCTAATTACTGGAACCAAGGCACACATTGGCCTAACTTGACCACCAATCTGGTCTGACCATGAATCTGGTCCATAATTTTATAAAATAATCCAATTTTATCACAATAACAGAATAAACAATGTAAAGCAATAAACAGATTCATAAACAACATTGGATTTCCAATCATGAGATGGTTTCAATCTTCACAAGGAAATAATATGGCAATTACAAAGAATGGCTATCAGGTGGTGAAAGAATTGGATAACAAAAGAATCAAAGTTTCAGAGTTACAAGGATTTGGTCTTTCAATGTATAAGGTACAATGGTTTAAGTATGTAAGTAATCCTGGTTTAGTGTTCAATATTTACTTTGTATGTATTTGTGGAATAGTATCGTATATCTGTGGTTCGTAATCGGGTATTCAATAATCAATGGTTCAGAAAGAATAAGGTTTACGGCTCAAAGATCAATAACTGGAGTCAAGGTTTAGGGTTCAAAGCTTCAAAGCACTTGCAATATAAAACAGAACTATCAAACTATTCATAGTATATCTCGAGAAAGTTTAAAACACTTGCCTTGTATTAGCTTGCTACACTCTACTAGATTTCAATCACAACCTCTTACTCCTCGACTACTTGCTTCCCTTTCCTACGCCTTTCCTTTTTGCTCACATAGCATAAGTATATATCAATACTCAACTCATATGATTCTACTCGATATAAGCTTCTATCTACCCTTCGTTTTACCCAAATCCGATTTACAGATTGAAAGATACGATCAAAACAGTCATATAACGTACACATATGCATTTAACACGTTAATCAATGCACATATAACATATAACACGTAAGATGTTTGATTGAAAATACTTTTCAAAGAAGGTTTGATGTTAAAAGGGTTTTTCAGATACTTAACATGGATTTTTAAATATTTTTCGGAATTTAAA
This sequence comes from Apium graveolens, assembly GCF_009905375.1. Lineage (NCBI taxonomy): Eukaryota > Viridiplantae > Streptophyta > Magnoliopsida > Apiales > Apiaceae > Apium > Apium graveolens. The sequence goes on from NC_133649.1 coordinate 77,777,192, forward strand.
CGGGTCGTTGAATCATTTTTGAAACAATAAACAGGGTTCGGTTAGCCGAATCTGGCTTCAAAATAATTTTATAATAATTATCGAGCCTTGAAAATAATTTAGAATAATATTTTAAATCAAAAATAAATAATTAAATCTAAATAAATAATTAATTAAAATCAATTAATAATTAATTAAATCAATTAATCAATTAATTTTTGAATTAATTGACCAATTAACTAATTAATTATTAACTAAAATTAATTAACTAATTAAATATTAACTAAAATTAATTAACTAATTAATTCAGATTTATTTTTGAATTAAAAATAATTTTTGGAATTAAAATAATAATTTTTAGAATTTTTAATAATTAAAAATGAATTTCTATAATTAAAATAAATGGAAAATATGATTTTTAAATAACTTATAAACAACAATCCTATTTTTACAAATTCTGGAAAGTTGAGGGACCAAACTTCATCCTTTTCAAAAGTACAAGGACTAAAGTGCAATTTCACAACCCCGTCGCTGGAAAATGCCCTGTCTCACCGGAGACGACGTTCTCGGGATCCTCACACCTCCACAAGCTCCAGATTACTTCTCCTAATCACCAGGAACATAACCCAACAATCAAATCGTTCTAATAACCCCGGAGTTGGCCGGAAATTGGCCAAGAAGTTCACCGGTTCCGGCGAACTTTGTTTACTTCGATCGAGCAAACCAGGATTCGTCAGTTGTTGTAATATGCATGAATCGATTGCAAATTTAACAAGGAACATGATAAAATAAAAAAAAACATCTAATAACCCCTAGAACAAAAAGCCCCAAATTTCAATTAAAAACATTCATAAGGGTTATAAACCCTAATTTTGAAATTCGAAAATGAAACCGAATTTTGAACATGTTATTGAACTCCAAATCAGTCATATAATATATCAAAATCATCAGGAAGAAAAGATCTACAATATGCAATCACCAAATCATCCAAACAATCATCCGATCAAAAATTCATAATTTTAATCAAAATAATTCGAAAATAAATAAAAATATAGAAAATAAACCTTGATTTCTGCAGTTCTGAAACTTGAAGAATCTGATAGTATTCCTTAAATCCTTCATTTTGGTTACAAGAACTTCCCGAGCAGATTTCAATAACACCTCGAAATTATAGTTTGATTTTCAGGAGGTTATAAGAAATTAGAGTTTTTCTCTGTAAAATTATATAATTACTGGCTGCAAATAATTTTCTGTACAAAATAAAATATGGTAAGGGCTATTTATATTTACGAAATATTGGTACCCCGTTGGATCATAAAGGATATAAAATAGTACGTTTATTTATAAAAACAGATCCAAAACAGTACCGGTTTCGGGATAATTATCCAAATCTGTACAATTTGTACTGCGGTCTTGGTCTCAGCGCCTCGTACACGTATTATGAGGTGATAATTATAATAGTTTAATAAAAAGATCCCATTTATCGAAAATACGAGTTTTATTGATTTACCGAAACAAATTTTGTATCGAAAATATTGCGCCGGGACCCGCATATGACAAACCGTACGCCGGATCGAAAAAGTCAAAACATGGAAAATGCTCAGAATATTGCAATTAGGTTAGGAAGGAGTTCTCGAAATAGTTTCGGGTTATACAAATGTAAAAACGGGTGAAGTCGTCTGGTTCCCGATTATATAAAATAATTTAAAAATACTCGGAAAAAAAAGAATTTATCAAATCCATAAATATTCTATAAAATCATAAATCAACATAAAAATAAATAGAAAGATATGACAATTATCTATATTTTATTTTGGACATATAAAAATTAAAATACTCAATTTATATTTGATAGGGAATAAAAATAACCCTAATTGCGGAGTTAATATCGCATTAATTAGACCTGATTTGGTTAAAGGGGAATGCCCAATTATTGAGGCCTAAAACCCTAACTATTTATTAAATTTTTAATTAATAAAGGGGCTAATTAAACAGCCCAATAAATGTGTTCAAATAAGTAACTACTTTTATAAGAAGTAGCCTCCAAGCAACCCAAATTCAGAAGGAAACTAATTCCTGCTTTCTAAGACCCCAAAGTCCAATCTGAGGTGGAGATTTGCCCATCAAGTCTCCCAATTCTACCCGAATTCTCAGACTCTCAACGTCTATATAAAGGGTCTTACCCTTCAATTTCAGCAGAACGTTTTGGACAAGAGCTCCACATGTCACAAAGCCAAGAAGGCATCATACAAGCCACGAGGCCATTACCTGGAACGACGTTTTAGACTGAGTCCTGGGAGGACATGAAAGTCACTGCGTCCTTGGTGAGCTCTCGCTGCCATAGCCCCGAGGGCATGCATCACCAAGAACTACGTTTTGGATTGATCCTTAGCATATGCCAAGGTACGTAGGCATCTTGGGAGGGCAGATTCAAGCCACGAAACACAAGCGCAACCATTAAAGCTTGAAGCTTATCAAACCCCAACATTAAATACACGCAAAAAATAAATACACGTTTTTTATCCATAACATTTGGCCCGTCTATGGGACAAGGACGATGTAATAACCCCAATTTTTGGAATTTTTTTTTGAACACGGATGAATAGTAACTTTTGCTGATGATGCTGATTAAGGAAAATTATCAGAACACGCTATATAGGAGTACTGTTATGGAAATTCTAAGATCATATTAGTACTCCATAAAGTAAATAAGTGTATGTAAAGATCGTCAGAATCCAAATTCGAACACTTTGATTTTTCTCAAAAATCCACCAGATACCGAAAGAATTGGGTATAAGGTAACATGATTAAAAGGATTTAAATTCAAGGATTATAAGAGAGGATCATAAAAGGAATATAAATTATTAAGAAGGGTTTAGGGGAACCCAAGTAATAAGATCCCGGGTATGATCTCTCAAACGATAAACGAGAATGAAAGTTAAGCGAACCGTAAAACAAATAAGCGACCAAGAGACAAGCTTGTACAAGAAGCCAAGGATTGTGACACCATCAAACCACAAGGAAGAGTCATTTGGCAAATGGATGACATAGACATGGTGACATAAGCATGACAAATGGAGGGATTGTTGGTTGATTACAAGCCACACAAATTTTACCATGGTTAAAAGGTAATTAAGCAAAACAAAAGGAAACAACCAAGCAAAACAAATCAAAAACACAAATTAGAAGTTAACTTTTGCTTTCCAAGAACAAAAGCTCTCAGCCAAAACCAGAGCAGCAACTTCAAACTACTATATCTCCTTCAATACTCACTCAAATAGTATGTTATATAGCTCTTTGGAAAGGTATTGAGATGTCCTACAACTCTTGTTCACAAGTCTCGTCCAAATAAGAAAGGTAAGACCCTCGTTTTCACAGTTCTTTCAATCTGACTTTTAGAAACTTCAAAACCTAACTTTGTGTTCTTGATTTCTTTGGAAAGATCGAGCTTGTAGGAGACTCCCTAAGACTTCCTAGCTACTCTAATCACTCCAAGGAAGGTATAACACCTCCAAACCCTAGCTTTACTTTGAGTATTACGATGGTTTTGATGGTTATAGTAAATGAGAAGCATGATGCTTGTGCGTTTAGAGTTTGGATTGGATTTGTAGTGATTTGGATGTTGAAATCTTGTTTATAGTTAATGAAACTTAAGTATAGCTAGTACTTCATGTGTGGGATTGTATAAATTGGAAAATCTTGAGGTTTGGGGACTGATGTAGTAAGGTTTGGATGAGGGTTGGTTGTATTGTTGGTTGTGAGTTGAATGGTGGTTGTTTGGAGTGGTTTAAAACTTCGTTATCGCGTAAACATAGTCGTCGTAATGCCCAATTTCATACAACTGCTTGTTCTTAGTGTTCGGGACAGAGAGCTAACTATTGAATCTGTGACTTTGCCATGTTTAGTTAGATTATGTCGTAAGCTTCTTTTTGATATGTGGTTCGCTTGAATCCGATGTACGCTTTAGGAGAAACGACCATTTTAAGTAACGGTGTTTCGCGAACGAACCGTTACCCCTCGCCTTACTTTAAAACCTTGGTTAAGGCACTTAAATGACTAATTGGAGTATGAAACAATAATGTAAAGTGGACTAGGCAGTTGGTAGGGTATTCGCGAAAGCGTCACCTTAAAATTCGTAATGGTTAATTTATTAAAAATGGTGGAACCGAGGGTACTCGAACAACTTATGTGATTTGTTAAGCGTAGAAATGACCATAAGCAAACGTTAGGGTTCAATTGGTTAAACTCTAGTTTCTTAAGTGACCATGGTTTAATTCCGGCTTATGTTGTTGTTCATAGGTTACCGGACCCACTCTAAGCTTAAGTCTACCCCGGAGCACTCAGGCAAGTTTTCTACCCGTTATACTGTTGTTGTGATGTAAATATATGTATATGCATTATCTTGTGATAAGTGCATGATTGTTATTAGCAAATTTTGCGATATATTGGAGCATGCTGATATGGTATATATGCATGTCTATTTCGTAATCTTGATATCTAATTGTTGATTCAAATGCTTATAAGTTGCATAATACATATGCTAGAGATAAGCAGTAGTTGCGTATACCTTTAGTATAGGGGACCCAAAGGTGAACATTTTCTAAACCGGGAGTCGATGTTCCCGAGTATAATATATATATATATTTATTTATTTATTTATTTATATATATAGATATAGTTTTCAAAACTATTAATCGAATAAGGTTTATTCGATAACTTTATTTTATTTAATGAATATTATTTTGAATATTCATTCGAGGACTTATGACTCCGCTTATTTTATTAAATGAATATTATTTTGAATATTCATTCGAGGACTTAAGACTCTGCTTCTTTTATTAAATAATATTCTTTATTTTATTAAAGAATAATGTTTCGATAATCAAACTTATTTTCGATTATTCAAATAAAGATCGTACTTTCGTATAAGTATATCTTTGGTTATTTATTATTCATTTCAAGTATAAGTTTTAAAACTTCTACTTCAATTATTTTTATAAGGATTATCCTTGTGGGAATATTATTTAAATAATAATATTCAGATTTTTTCTAATATATCGGGACTGATTTATTTTATTAAATCAGCATTAATCCAAACATTCTTAAAAATGTTTTCGAGTCTTCAAAATGATTTTAAAAGTTAGAGTTGATCCCAAAACTCATTTTCAAATTTAAGATCTTCCTTTCGAAGGGGATTTAAATACTCGCTCAAAAATTTGAGGGATCCGGCTCCGTGATGTATTCTTATATTCGCAAAAAGGTTGCTGTTTTGATAAAAGAGTTTTTGATTACTTACCCAACACTCGGGAAGTAAAATTCTTGGAATAAGTTAATCCATTAACAGGCATCGCCTGGGAAATATCGGTGAATTTTTCTTTCCAACTAGATGCGACTTCTTGGTGGAGTCGTATCAATAAGTTCCTACCTGGGGAAAGGGGAGACGAGCTTTACGTTTCAGAGTCATGGATTTCATCTGAACTAGGAGTGGCGTAAGTGGTCGAGTGGCGTCGGCCCAGCCTTATTATATTGGCCCAAATGGCCTGGAAGTTCCGCTAAGACGGTCCATTCCTTAGGAGTCCAGTGTTCGGTTGACAAGTAAATCCGACAGGTTCTCCTCTATATGTAGAAAATGGCGGGGTTGTACTACTGCGACTGATCATCGTAAGTGGTCTTCCTGGCGCGGCAAACTCCCGTAATGAGTTCATCATCCAGTTTGGATATTTCTGCAACACTACCCGGAGCATTCGATCGAAAGGCTACGGATGGGTGATTGTTGAGGCATTTACAGGGTCAAACGGTTATAATGATGTTTCCCTCAAATGAAGTATCTCGTAACTTCATTTCTTTTAAACAACATTTCAAGGATTGAATCTATTCAAGTCTTATCTTGTAGTCTCATCTATGTGATGAACTTTCGAAACTGTTTATACCTTGAACGGTGGTGGTTCAAGTAGTATTCGGAAAAGATATAAGTATATTGGAGTATCTTGTAACTTCATCTTTTCAACTTATATCCAGTTAATGATTATCTTATGAATGACAAAGATTTTCAGAAAAACGTTGAGACAAGGTTAGATATATGAGATCACCTTGCAACGATATTTTTATACAGTTATAAACTGGAACTCTGTGTATATTATACATGTCAGAGGATTTCAAAGATTGTGAAAAGTATATATGTATATATATACTGAATATTTTGCGACTTGGTCGTGTTAAGATATCAACTTGGTTCATTTCTTCTTGACCAAGACTTTCATGAGTACTATGAGAATGCTCATATATTGTTAATTATTATACATATTATTTCGGTGGGCTTGTTGCTCATCCTTACTTTCTTCTTTCATCACACAACAACAGATAGAAAAGATGAACATGACCAAGCTTCCAATTTGCAAGCGGTTAGGAAACGTTCCGCAGTTTTCTGGAAGCGTTGATGCCGCTGTAGCTGAGGTAGGAACTACCAATAGGCTAGGCTTTCAACTATTGATGAACCAGACTTATGTATATTATGAATTGTAATAATGGCAAAGAATATGTAAATTATTCAGAAACCCTTTTGAGGTGAAATGGTTTATAATTGTGGAATAAAATGACTTGTGTTATTTTTTGGGTATTCATCTCTGAGACTATAACTTGTGGTGTGTGTGTGTATATTGTGGGGTCACAGTATACAGTAGTTGATTGATTATTAAGATTAAGTATTATTTAGGGAAATGGAACTCGTGACAACCCGGATCTCCGACCCCGGATTTGGGGGTGTTATAGACGACAACCATGAAAGCACGAAGAAGCACCGAGAAACCACCTGATGAGATGCGCAATATTGCATCCAACATTGAGATTCCACCATAGTCAAGCTTCAATATTTGAGAGACTAATCTCTCGGGGACAGAAATCCCCATTACCCAACTGCTGGTACAACGGTCTCCAACCGCAACGGGATGAAGAATCAAGGGAAGAGTCCCAAACTATAGATGGTACTTTCACTAATGAGCTCCGGAATTTCAGATGTTAATAATTGTGCTTGCCTCAAGGGTGAATGATCACCCACCTTACGGGATGTAAAATTTTGAGGAAGAACACAAGACCGAGTACTTGAGGAGTACGAACATCAGTATTTGTAAGGGCTAAACCTTATTGAAGGAAGAAGTTACAATTTCTGTGATACCCATATCGAGGATAGTGATCGTTCATATCAAGAGGAGATCGCCCCAAGAAGGGTGCAGCCGATTGAGGAACCTGTTGTTAAAAGGCGTTTTTAGCCCCGAAGACGCGAAAGGATGAATTCCCAAATCATAAAGAAGAGGAACTGTGCTCATGAAACACACATCTTAAAATCCCAAAATGATCTGAAATCATGAAGCAATCAATATCTAACAGCCACAACTCAAGTTGTCGCTTCCATCATTGGAGCACCACAACTTTCAATCACAAAACCAAGAAGCAGGGCCCATAATAATGGGATTCCTTGTGACCCAAAAGCTAGTTCTAGGGACCGATCCCCAATCTCAAGGAATGTAAAACTAGGGGATGAAACCCCGGTCGGATTTTGGATGTTAACAATTATGGAGAAACGCTAACCCACCTGACTGGAGTAAACTTCAGCGTCGAACGCAGTAGTATTATGAATTCTGGTATTTGAAGGGCTGATCCTTATTCATAAACAATTATGAGATTTTTCTAGTTCCAAATACCCAGGACAATGATCGTTCATCTGAAAAGGTGACCGAGCCACAAAGGAGACAACCAAACAAATAGCCCGCTGTCAGATACGTTCTCAGTCTCGAGGGCGTGAAGGGATGATTCCTCAAACCATTGCAAAAAAGAATTTGAGCTCATGAGGAACACATCAACAAGATTTAACAAGTTGGGAGATGCGTTAGGCAAAAACTCGATCTTAATCTGAAGGGACGATTTAAGATCCGCAAATTCAAAAGATAGAATCCTCAAGTTTAAGGGTCGAATCCCCAATTTCAGATGGTAATTGAGACCTTAACTCTACCAATGTTCTCCTTTCCCGAACCATGGACGATCCGGGATATGAATTCAAAGGATATAAACCCCCTTATATTCAAGGATTGAAACCCATCAATGACCAAATACGTGATTATTCCAGTCCCTAGACAGAGGACGATGAAATATGAAGTGAGAAGGATACCACTTTAAGAAGGCGACGTCCAGGAAGTGACCGACCAAAGAAAGATGTCCCAAGCCTCGAGGGCCTCAAGGACTGAAAGCTTAGGATAATGAAGATTGGATTTTCGTCTCATCAAACTCGTGATTTAATAGAGGAAAAGATACCTGAAAAGGGAACAACAAACTCGACTACTTGCAAAATTTGGAAAGCCTAGACCCCGGGGGTCGATTCCCCGGTATAGTTGGTTTAAACGACCTTTCATGAAAAAAGAAAACGGAAATTCCAAGAATTGATCCTAAAGATTTGATGCCCTTTGAAGGTCTGAATAATCCCACGTATCTCTCCATGAGAGAAACTACGAATACCTATATTTCAGGGAAGCTAAAGGCACCCCAATCTGGGCGTATGATGGATTCATTAATCCGGATAACCACGTAAGAAAGTTTTAAGATTCTCTAGTACAACAGTCGATGAATGATTTTGCAAAGTGCATGATGTTTTCTTAAACCCCAGGGGGCATGACTCGATTATGGTGCAAAAGTGCATGAGCCACACTGCATCCCCAAGAACATGAAACAAGGACAAAGAATCCTTGTATGATCCCGACTGATTCAAAGAAAACCCATGATCAACATATACTTGAGTAATAGGATGTCAGTGATAGTCCGAAGCCTGGGATGATGAACTTAAGTTATCGTTGGCCCAAACCAATATGAAAAACAGACATAGGTTGCAACATCGGGGAGGTGAAAATAAATAACATGAAGAAGAATTTGACCCCTAATAGGAGGCGATGAAGATAACAACTAGAAGCAAAAGGAGGATCAAAAGTGTGATGCTAAGGATAAGTATCTCTGATGGAGACTTTCCCCCAAGAAAGAACAACAGAGAACCGAAATTAACCAAGTGTGCACATTTTAAAACTCCAAGAAGCCGCATGTTGATAAAAATTAAAAAAGATGAAGACTGTTGATGGCCGATGCCACTACGCACCAACCCTGAAAGGAGGAACAAGAATTTATATCCGAGATTTCACATAGAGGACATCGACGATTGCCGTTAGCTAAGGAATACAATTAAGTTGTAAATCCGAGGAGAATACTAAAGAGGTTCACCAAAATAGTAGAGAAATAATAGAATGAAAGATTATGAAGAATAAGAGAGGAGATCAAGATACTCCAGGAAAATAAGCAGCCCCGAGGGCCGATTGTCAATATGATCTTTAGAAGACTAATAATCGTTGGGACTTCAAGAAAATCAATGAAATCTTGCGCCCGAAAGGTAGTACACCATAAGGAGCGATAATGGAAATTTCTAATAATTTTGATGATTCTGATTCGAAAGGGTTGAAATTCTCCCATGAAGACCCGATGATCATCACACTATGATATAAATCTATGAAAGATGCTTGGAAAATGGGAATCGCTAATTCCCAACTTGCCTTTTATGATATGTTGCCACGATTAAAGGCCCGATTGAGTGGGGGGTAGGTCCTCCTAAAAGAAGACATGGAATTCCAAAAGTTCGACGAGCAATCAGGAAATTTAACAGCAGATATGATTCTTATCCACTTGTAATCGGAGTACATTGAGGAAAACGAAGAGGAATTATTTCCCTTGGCAGGCGAGAAACCACAAAACAGTAAGCTGATTATAAGGACGACAGGTATCACTCCTCATTAACTTTGTAATATTATGTATCTTTTTGCTGCTTTGATTTTGAGAAACCAGATGCCACCTACCAAAGGTTAGAAAGTAAAATTTTTTGAGCATCTCTATTGAAAGACCATGAGAGTCTATGGTATAATGAAATTAAAAGACTAGAAAAGGCAAAAACATGAAACACCTCCGAGAGGAATTTGAAGTGCTAATGCACCACAAGGTAATGTTAAATCCTACAAGGTGTGCCTTCGAGGTAGGATCTGTAAATTTTTGGGCCACATCTCTGAGTGGGGAATCAAGGCCATGTTGATAAGATTCCTGGTTATGGAACCCACATCTTTCATTAAGAACATAGAGAAACTAAAGAGTGTAATTTAGGAGAGGTTCATCTTTGTACCCAGTGACAAGTGTTTTCCCTTCTTCACGGTATTGAAGAAAATAAAGGACCCATTATGGATTGATGAAAGCCATGTAATCTTTGAGAAATTGAAGAAGCAAAAAACCAGAACACTAGAAGAAGTACTAAATTTATACATGGAAAACTCAATTATGTAATTGAGACTTGCCCCTGTGAGAAAAGACATGGAGGTTCAGCAAGCCATATGTTGGGACATTGAAAATTTATGTGAATAACTCTAGTATTGAGAAGTTCGCATTAGCCATGACCACGACATGAGGAAGTTAAACTGTATTTCCAAATGTGCAAAACTAGCCGCGGGGGGCACAATGCACAGCCCTGAGGCTGGTGGAAGGTGGTTTAAGTTGATAACCGCGCCTGACGAATTTAGTATAAACATGTACATTATTTAAGGTTCAATATTTGGCCGACTTCATGGTTGAATGTCCTATTGACAACCTAGAAGTCAGGGGGCAGGATGAGATACCCTATGAGGGCAAGGAAACATGTAGGACAAGATAAAGATATCATACTGAAGTACTATTTGGTTCTCTATTTTAATGGTACATTCAAAACAAAAGTGAGTGTTGCAAATTCATGACGGATTAATGATATAGTTAACCTCGACATCGGATTTCTCAATAACGAATGACAAAGTTGAAAATAAGGCCTCGATGGTCAGACTTGGTTTAGCTCGAACCTTGAGGGTTGAAAACCTCAAAGTCTATGGAGACTCGGTGTTGGTAATTTCTCAAGTAAATGGGGAATTCGAAATAAAGTATGAAAGAGGCATGCAAAGCCGTGAATAAATTCAATGGATGTTACGTAAAGTTACATTCTAGTGGAGGAAATCATGAAGGATAATGTCCTATTTGAGTTTGCATATTCAACGATAGAGATTTATAAATTTCGGAACCTGGAGCATGGATTCCAAGTTGATACCAACAGTAGGGCTGACACCAGAAATTCCTTGTAATTCCGTACAAGAATACCAGGGACCCTAGAAGCGGAACTAACCTCGAAAGAAGTTCATCCATGAGCAGCACCCGCGGGGCAGGGCTGACACCAGAAAAAAAAGTAGTTCAGCAGAATTCAGCTCGAAAGGAGACTAAATCCTGACCGAAATACGGTTCAACCAGGCTGTCTGAATTAAAGATAAGTCGACCAGAAGGCTGGTTTAGAATTAATAGATTCGCCAACAAGATATGAGAGACTTGTGAAGTCATGACTGAATTTGACGAATTCTACATCCTGAGGAAGGAAGGCATGAGGGTCATGACTCAAGAGATACAAAATTATACGGGAAGTTTTTACTTCTAAGTCTCGAAGACCCAAAAACTAATACAAAGCTGATAGCACCGATATGTGCGAGGACTCATTGCCTAGAAGTCTCGACTCAAACTAGTCGATGACCCGACGATGCCATGGAAGCATCAAAAATGTTGGAAAAAGCTTTGAAGCTTGATTCGATTGCAAGGACTTTATACAAGTAGTTCGTGACTCCTTACCTGAAATGCCTGAGAACACGAAAAATGGAGTTGGACTTAAAGTAATACATGAGAAGAAACGTGGGCTACGCTCGGGGGGCAAAGTTGTCACTTAAAACGTATCCTATTTAGATTATATTAGCCAAAGATGATGGCCGATGCCAAAGATTGTGAGAGGAAATTATACTTGATTTCAGAAGCACACACATGTAGTTTGGAAATCTTATGAGATATTGATTTTAACCAATTCCCATGTCTCATTTACAACGAATAAGATTGACACTCTTAATACATTCCCATACCCAGTGCCCGGAGGTAGATCCTGACACAAAGAGGATTGAGGCTATAACCATAAGTTGTATAACCAACTAATAAGTGACACAATTCCCGTAGAAAAGTGCGATATAAAGGTATGAACTCCCATGAATCCTAGTGACGGGTGATAGAGGACAGTACAACATCAATGATGTGAGAAGATTGATAATAAATCCTGCTCCACAGGAAGTCGAGTAATCCTTGATGGACTGAAAGAGGGACGAATACTCGAGAAATTACTAGGCAGACATGCCACTTGCAAAGAAATGATAGGACTTATTCCATTCTTACTGGATGATAAAGCTGAGGTTGTGATGCCATAATGAATCACTCAAAAAACTCCAAAGGTTGAGGTCTTTGAGCCCGGGGACACCGAGGAAGACATGACGACACATACTTTAGATTCAATGAAGCCAACACCGGGATTGTTGAGCATCTGCAACAAGTTTCGATGACTATAATGTAAGAGAAAAAGAAAGATTTCATCGATAGAGAGACTTAGTCCTCGTAAAGATCAAGGCGTCCTAAGTTGGGCAGAAAGGAAAGGCAATATATATTTTCGAAGGGCCGTCCCTAAACATAAACATATATAGGACAAAAATCCCACAAACTTGGAAACATTTTGAGAAAATAAGGTACTCAGTCTCAACATACCTTAAACCTCAAGGTTTAATCTAGTTGAGAATCTAAGTAGGACAACTCACCTGGTGGGACTAACTAGAAATAAGGCTCGTAGAGGCCACGTTGATTGAAGGCTCGTCTAGGCCACTTTCCGTCTAAATTGAGGGATCAAGGAACACAAAAAAAAATATGAAGATGCCATCATGACTTAGAGCTCGTAATAAGCTTCATTTCGGTATATTATATGCTCAAATCAGAACAAAGAGCGAAAAGTTTTGGTCATTAAAAGGCTGGTAACCCGTAATTCAGAGTTCCTGGTCTAAAAGACGAGGATTCCTGGTATACAAGGTCAGGAATCCTGGTCGAAAATCAGTTCGACCAGTGTTAAAATCACTTATAATCCGACGAGAGTCCTTGTTGGAAGGGGGTTGCATCCTGGTCGAAAATCAATCCGACCAGAGCGACAAATCACCCATAATCCAACGAGAGTCCCGGTCGAATTCGACCAGGATGCATCCTGGTCGAAATTCTACCAGGATGCATCCTGGTCGAAATTCTACCAAGATGCATCCTGGTCGAAATTCTACCAAGAATTCACGTCAAAAGGGTACGAATTCCTGATCTGAAAAAAATCAAAAATAATAAAAAAAATATTAGGAAAAAATTACAAAAAATACCCGGAGGTACGGAAAAATTCCTAAAATATTAGAAAAAATACCCAGAGGTGCGGAATAATTTCCAAAATATTAGGAAAAATATTAAAAATACCCGGAGGTACGGAAAAATTTCTAAAATATTAGGAAAAAATAACCAGAGGTGCAGAAAAATTTCTAAAATATTAGGAAAAAATTACAAAAAATACACGGAGGTACGGAATAATTCCTAAAATATTAGGAAAAAAATCCAGAGGTGCGGAATAATTCCTAAAATATTAGGAAAAATATGAAAAATACCCGGAGGTACGGAAAAATTCCTAATATATTAGGAAAAAATATGAATAATACCCGGAGGTATAGAAAAATTCATAAAATATTAGGGAAAATTATGAAAAATACCTGGAGGTACGGAAAAATTATTAAAATATTAGGAAAAAATTACAAAAAATACCCGGAGGTACGGAAAAATTTCTAAAATATTAGGAAAAATACCCAGAGGTACGAAATAATTCCTAAAATATTAGGAATAATATGAAAAATACCTAGAGGTACGGAAAAATTCCTAAAATATTAGGAAAAAATATGAAAAATACCCGGAGGTATAGAAAAATTCCTAAAATATTAGGGAAAATTATGAAAAATACCTGGAGGTACGGAAAAATTCTTAAAATATTAGGAAAAATTATGAAAAAAACAGGAGGTATGGAAAAATTCCTGAAAATTTAGAAAAATACATGTGAGTACGAGATAATCCCCGAAAATTAAGGGAAGATACCAGAAAATTCCTAAACTTAGGAATAAGGTAAGAAAATGAGTATGGAAAATTATGAAAATTCCAGAAAATATCATGAAGTCTCTGATAAGATAAATCATTGTAAATGTGTAGGTTGCTCTACACTTTTTGCTAAAAATGATAACCCGAATAGGGATAAATGATAGGGAATAAAAATAACCCTAACTGCGGAGTTAATATCGCATTAATTAGACCTGATTTGATCAAAGGGGAATGCCCAATTAATGAGGCCTAAAACCCTAACTATTTATTAAATTCTTAATTAATAAAGGGGCTAATTAAACAGCCCAATAAATATATTCAAATAAGTAACTACTTCTATAAGAAGTAGCCTCCAAGCAACCCAAATTCAGAAGGAAACTAATTCCTGTTTTCAAAGACTCTAAAGTCCAATCTGAGGTGGAGACTTGCCCATCAAGTCTCCCAATTCTACCCAAATTCTCAGACTCTCAACATCTATATAAAGGATCTTATCCTTCAATTTCAGCCAAAACGTTTTGGACAAGAGCTCCACACGTCACAAAGCCGAGAAGACATCCTAAAAGGCACGAGGCCATTACCTGGAATGACGTTTTAGACCGAGTCCTGGGAGAACATGAAAGTCACTGCGTCCTTGGTGAACTCTTGTTGCCATAGCCCCGAGGGCATGCATCACCAAGAACTACATTTTGGATTGATCCTTAGCATATGCCAAGGTACATAGACATCTTGTAAGGGCATATTCAAGCCACGAAAATACAAGCGCAGCCATTAAAGCTCGAAGCTTATAACCCTAACATTAAATACACGCAATAAATAAATACATGTTTTTTATCCATAACAATATTATTTTTAATCACCCAAACACATATACCACTTAAGAAATAATTCACAAAATATATACTGAACATGCATAATATTTATTTATTAACCAAAATAATTACACGATATATCCCAGATATTATAATAGATATCGACAAGCCAAATAGAAGACATGAAGATTGGAGATATCAAAAAGTCATTTCTTCACTAGAGAACTCTGAGATATCGATAAGTCTATTTGTCACTAGAGAACTCAGAGTTATCGATAAGCCAACTTGTCATTAGAGAACTCAGAGTTATCGATAAGCCAAAGTGAAGACATGAAGATGTGAGATCTCGACAAACCAAATTCTTTTATAGATAACTCAGGCACTTAGATAAGTCAAAACATCTGTAGAGTGATTAGAGATCACGATAAGGAAATATATATAATCGAGATGTCAAGATCTCTATATTCAAAACTAGAGATCTTGAGGTAAAACTCAAAGTACAAATTGCAGAGCAGTTTAATATCTAAGATTATCAAGCAACAAACAATCTAATCAGTTGGATTGACAAGTCTACAAAAGCAGCTTGAAGAGTACAAGATCAAAGGCCAAGATTAACTGGAAAAGTAAAGTCACAGGCGTGCAAGATTAGCAAGGATACACTACGCCAGAAATAGAAAGATTTGGTTATCCAAAAATAGGGTTTAGTACATGCTGTTGCATGCTGTGTAATAACTAGTGTTTACTGTTCTATAAAGTAAACATTGGATGCTTTATTTAGAAGTAACAATTTAGATCAGAAATTTTATATTCTCTCAAGGAAGCATCTAAGCTCTTTATTAACAAAGAGCCTAGAAATTTTATAGCCAGACATTCTTAATTTTAATATAAAATTAAGTGAGTTTTGAAAGATCTGTGTTCATTACTGTTATATGCTTAATTTCAGTATTAACACATTTCTCTACAAGATTTAATTTACTTTGTTCACCACCATACATAATTCAAGAAAAGCATAAAAATACTAAAACACATTCACCCCCCTGTGTGTAGTTCATTATCTAACAATAACTTAATAAGCAACAACTTAAATAAATGACACATTAATTAAAAAATTATAAATTAAGCAAAAGGCAATAGAAGATAGTGGAGTTTGTAAACAACACCTTTTGATAAACACTGTCGGAGCCGTGGTTGTAAGTGTGTTTTGAACAAAAGTTGGAGGATAGGTACCGTGATTGTAGTTATTATTTACATGCGTTTTGTTATAGAAATTGACCAAATTTCTATATCGTCATTCGATCAAGATTATTTGACCGATTTATTAAATTGTTGATGTTATATATAATATATATAAGAGATTTAGAGAGAGCTACATAATAATGAAAGAAATTATCTCATCATTCTATCTTATAAACAAAGTACAAACAAACCTTATATAGCTAGTATAATGGATGTTACAAGGAAAATGAAGAGCCAAAGATTGCTAGTAATTAAGATAACCATATGAAAGGCTAAGAGTCATCTATTAATACATAACACTCCCCCTTAGATGACTCATAAAAACACCATGCCTCGTTAAAACCTTACTAGGAAAAACCCTAGTGAAGGAAAAAGAGTACATGTGTTGTATGTGTAATAATGATCGTATTATATATCCCCCTCATTATGACATGACTATGAATATCAACATAGATCTCGAAGTCTGTATATCCCGATCATGTGTACTAATTTCTTGAATGTAGTGGTAGGAAATGCCATTTTGAAGAAATCTGCTGGATTCCTTTAATCATCATTCCTTGCATGTGACGCTGCCTCATTAAAAATTGCCTGCAATAATTAAATTCATAGAAAAAGAAAATTTCCACTTTACTTTATTCAATTTTTGATTCCCTATTTATTTCCGCTTGTAAAATTAGCTTAGAACTTTATAGAATAGGTTAGTTGAGATTGAATGAAAATATCATTTTGTAACTTCAAGATTAACACACCCTTAGAGCGAGCCGAAAGTGGAGTCTTGTTTTAAATAATAAATTTATAATTATGTCAAAACATGTATAATAAAATATGTTTTAGTTTACTTATATACGGTACTACAGGACCGAGAATTTCTTTCAAGTGTTCACAAAAGTTTGTGTACTATCGTGTATCTATAATCCTTCTGGGATCCACATATAACAATATATCATTCATCCAAGAGTAAATATTCTTAATATATACACCAAGAAACACTTTATCATATAATATAACATTGAGTATTTTTGTTATGAGGTGCAACTCAATTTAATGTCAACTAGACACACATTTTAGTTTCCATCTGCTCTTGCCAGAGACTTTAAGAGTTGTCCATATAATTCGGTATACATTTATAACATGTATTTTTTGAAATAATTTTATGTCATAATGCTGGTCCAAACCCCTTTTTTATTTGAGGAGGGTACGTTCTCGAGAATATTTTGGACTGCTTCCGGTAGTTAAGATCCTTCCGGGATAATCATTGTCAAGTGGGTCATATATAGAACTTAAATTAAATCATTAACATATGGTGAGATTATTTAACAATCAAATAATCATATCCACCACAAGATACTATTTCTCTCCATAACCTATACAAGGTCATCCACGATTATCTGAGCTTTACATTCATAAATTTTGAAATTTTATTTTGTTTCATATAAATAACCATCTATATTCCAATGACTTGACATATTTAGGTGTGTGAACTACAATTTCAAAAAGAAAATTTCTCTATTTTTAACAGAAAATGATTCGTAGGGCACACTACTTGCACAACTTCAGGTATGGAAGGACTACCAGTCTAAATAAATTTTCTTTATAATTGCCTCAATTATATCCTTTATTCTTTGGCCAATTCTGTCAATATTTTCTAATAGATTACGCTTCATGATCCTCATTATTATCCATAACCTCAAGTTCTATCAATATTATCGACGTCGATTCGATTAATGGTTCCACTTCATCCTGGACAGGACATAATATATCGAGATCTCAATATTTTTCATTACTTATTCTCTTTAATTTATCATGTCTATAATCTCTTCCTGAGATCCTTCAAAAGTATTGATTTCTCAATCTAGCCATCATCAATTATTGCTCCTTTTCACTTTTTTTCTTGTATAAGATATGAAACCAACTTGCATATCACGCTTCAGGTATTCTTTAGACATAGTAGTATCCTGAGGTTGTCATTCTATGACATTAATATTATTGGAGCATATGTAGCCGGTGTATATGACACAATCACTATTTCTAGTCATCAAATATGTAAATGAATTATCTTATGAACTTTTGGTTCATATTAACTTCCCTTCTTTTAGGATCAAGATGAGGCCACGATAATTCATTCTTATAGAAATATTCACCGACTATTTATGTTCTCCCCCTGATTTCAATCATGTCATAAAGGAATATACTTATGATTCCAATAATATATATATATCCAATGGTGGAATCAATCTTATTATCATGGTGGAAAATCTATGATGACCAAATAATTTGTTTGTGACGGGGAGGAAATATGAAAACTTGTTTATATGATGCGAATCAATATATAATTGATACAAAATACTCAACAGTTTTCATGGACAAGATAATACTCATTGTGAGATTCACCAGCATTATTGTTATTCCCAAACAAAGCAACAAGAATTACAGAAGGGGGGTTGAATGTAATTCTGGATCCTTTTTAAATTTTAAGACTATTCTTACTTAATATATATATAACAGTGTTTGATTTTGCAAGAACTGCGAAATGAAACTTAAATTGAAATCAAAACACAAAGTAATAAAACATAAAGCTTTAAAACTTTATGGTGAATTTGAACTTATCCACCAGAGATATATATTAGTATAAGAACTCTGTGATGCTTGAATAGAACACAGCTGCTTACAAGTGAACTTTCAAACTTACAGAAAAATTCTTAACATATACAGCTTTTTCTATCTCTTTGAAAATAATGCTTGCTCAGTTCTTATTGTTATACTTGCTACACTTGGTTTATATATTACCAAGTTACATGATAGTAAGACAAGACAATAAGACAAATTAAATCTAGTCTAACTTCATGCTGCTACATTACTTTATCCAGCATCTTTGCATATCTTCATATTTGCATGGAAATGGTAATGCTTCTTTGTTATCTAAATCATGCAGTTAGGCTGCCATATTCCATTTGCAAACACCCGACGCATGTGACTGTGTTGTCACTGTCAACAGCTAATTTGAATATTATCATCC